>NW_026623255.1:3306948-3310064 GCF_030028575.1 Malurus melanocephalus
CAGACAAACGCCCTCCCAAAAAGCCTGGGAAAAGAAAAAAGACTTTGGAGAATGTCAGGGAGGTCGTCCCACGGTTCAGTCTCTCACATCCCCCTACAGACATATGCTGATACACCCATCCATGCAGCAATCTATTATTATCATTTACTATTCTTTGACTGCTAAAAAAAACCCCAAAAATTATAATGAATAATAATAAATTTTTTTTTAAATTAAAAAACAACAACCTGGGAAAAAAGAAAGCAAAAAATAAAACAAAACAAAACAAAACCAAAAAAAAAAAAACCAAACCCGATAATCACTTATTAAAAAGCCAGGGAATGGGGCCAAATCAGGAATAGAAGTAAACTAGCATACCCTCTGCTGATGCTGATGGAACTACACAGGCTCAGGGTTTAGTCTTACATAGAGACATGGTCCTTGTCCATGGTGGGATGCAAAATGACCCATAAGGGAGATTCATCTGGAATACAGGAAAGGCACACTTCCACATGATGAATTTGGCAGCTCTTTGGAGTATGAGGGCTGTTATATCACCATTTTTTCCCTGCCTTTTTCTTTTTTATGTTTAAAAATTCTGCCAGGCWGTATTACGCATATTTTCCTGGGATTCTAGTTATGTAGAAGAGATTCTGGATATATCCCCTGCACACTAAAATATCAGTTTCCCAGTGCACACAGAACAAGCCTGGGGCTCCCAGGCCACACCAGATCTACTGTGTGAGCAGTGATTGACTCCATAGCAAGCACACGGTGGGTCTGAAGTGTTCCAGAATCTTCCTGGCACATGTTACGTGTGCTGAACTGTTCTCATCCTATACACACCAGAAACCTGGCACACTGAATGCCAAATATGCCACTGTCACGTGCCATGTTTTGTCTGTCTCGTGTAAAAATCTGGCGTAAGCATATAGTAACACCAGGTAGAGATGTTAACGGAATGGTGACATATGCACCATTTCTCTTTGGATTTGGGACAGGATTGGACAACTGGAATTTTCCTTCTCACAATCACAAGATAATTTCCRCTTGAGATGACTACATTGGACAAAACATCCCACCATACCATTTGGTTTTATTCAGGTCACATCTTTCATACTATGTCATGACATTTTGCCCATTTCCAGTGTGAGTGTGGGGGCAGAGGAAGAACAAGGGACACCAATAACTTGGAGTCTCAGAATCAGTGTCCACCTACATAAATCACATATGACAATGAAGTTCCTGACCTCCAAATCTCACATTTTAACATTTTAACACTGAGATTAAAAATGTGTTAGGAGTAATTTAAAAATTAGGCCAGGAGTAATCCATGACAAGATCAGAATCCAAAGACAGATGAGGCACCAATGYTTATTCAATTAACTAAACAGTTATAATCAATTACATTTTTCTTGAAAAAAATTAAAAATGCATATTTTTATTGGGGATGGCATTTCAGCTGTCACACAGGAGTAAGGTATCAGCTGATCATCAATGCTTTTGAGCTGCATTTGATAAAAAGTTGGTAACCAGAGTGAGCTGCCTGGCCCCCTGCATGAGAAACATTCCCAAGAACAGGGTCAGAGGGACAAATCAGCACAGACTGTGGCACAGACAGTGAGCATTTGCAAGCTCTCAGACATGCCATGAGCATGGCCTCTGTGCACGCCTCTACAGATGTCTGAAAAAACAAGATGAAGCATCTAYAGACCATATGTCAAATGTCAGTTTGTAGGCAAAGTGAGATCTCTCATTTCCTCACACAGCACTGCTAACATGATGCAAGAGCACTGGGCAACTGCCCATTCTACTGAACAGCAGCACACGTAAATAGCTTGCAAATGCTGGAGGTAGAGGTGCACATCATATACAAGCAATATGACATATTCCTTCAAGAGGGGAGTAGCAGAAAACAAAAGAAAAAGAGAAAAAAATGTCAAGAAAGGTTCAAGGATGGTCCTCTCTTGGTAATCACTCATAAGTTGCCTTCTCTTAGCAGGGCTGAAGAGTGTATGCATTAAAAAGGCCTTGACTCMTTTCATACTCATCACATACAGTTCACCTCTTCTTTAATTTCCTCAGCAACTTGTCTTTAATCCTTCAACCTTCTTATCCTTGATTATTCAGTGATACTTGAATAGTTCTGATAACTCATCTGATGCAGACAGGTGACAGAAATATTTGTCTATCAGGCATTGTCTCTATAAAGCAAACAAATACCACTCCACTCAAAGGRGACAGTCAAATTCATCATTGGTGGAACATTCTGCATGTGAGGTTTAYGTGTAATGACCACCAGAACAGACTCATTTAGAGAGATCCTTAGTGATATAAAGATCTGCTGTTGTGCTGATAAAATTCTTTTCATGCCACTGATACCTTAATAGTTAGTTACAGAATGACAGGCAAGGACACCAGGCAGGCTTGGAGACTTACCTGGACAGACACRAAGAAAGAGATTCATTTTGATACCAGAATTGTATAACCCAGCATAAAATTTGTCATTTAATTTTGCTTGTATATATGTTCTGAAGGTATCTTACCTACAACAGCAAATCTACAAAAGTCTGCACATAAACCAGAGGAAAACAAGAAATAACAACAACAGAAAAGGATCTGGGGGTAGAAAAAAAGAGGTTCATTTCCTAATTCTGACATGAATATAATTTTATACTTGAAAATAGATTTAATCTTCTTGTTTCCAAAAAAAAAAAAAAGTAGTAAATCACAGACACAGGGGACTCCAGAGACATGCACTGRGTGGAGGGATGGCAGGGCGTGAGGAGGGAGGAACTGCTTTACAGGCAGAAAAGAAACATTCCATGGAAGTAGCACTGCCAGATAAATCCCCTGCTGCGGAGTCCGTCTGCACATTCCACTGCTAAAGGGCCGTGAGTTGTCGATAAGGGGTCATTTTCCTACACCTGGACAAACAAGCAATTCACAGAAAAGACCTAATTAACTCTGACACGTATTGAAGGATCTGAAGTACCTGACACACTTTTTGTCACGATCCCTTCTTTGGGCAGGGTGGAGTGGGTGTTGACTGACAGAGGGCTGCAGAAACGACTAGCTGATAAAAATTACACTTTTTAACAGGCTTATTTTCCCTCCTTACTTTATATTTTGGAAAA
>NW_026623255.1:3310127-3343159 GCF_030028575.1 Malurus melanocephalus
AAGGAAGGAAGGAAGGAAGGAAGGAAGGAAGGAAGGAAGGAAGGAAGGAAGGAAGGAAGGAAGGAAGGAAGGAAGGAAGGAAGGAAGGAAGGAAGGAAATTATCTAACTGGCCAAATAAGTACCTGTGTAAAGGGTTTTTCAAGCTTTATTTAAAATGCAGGTTGGACTTACTTAAATGTCTGTTGATAATATATTTACCTGGGCTCAGGTACTGATGAAAAAGACACCTTTTATACTGAAAGATTATTCGCATCATCACAGCAATATCATATATGTGCTCTTAAATGGAARAAAAAGAAACTCCAAACATTTGTAGTGCACAGGGAAATGCTGGGGTTCATGTCCTGGTCATTTAGTAAATAAAGCATTCCTCCACCCTTGTTGCTCAGAATGAAATAGCAAAGAGGATAATTTTACTACTTTTTTAATTAGTCCCTCTGTGATGGATGCAAGCACKTGCATCAATACTTTCCAGATTGAAGTTCATGACTGCTCATCTGTACAGCATATASTGCCTCAACAATGGCCTTATGAATTTCATGAGACAAGGGTTGGCAGCTTCCCACTGAATCACTTGGTGTGGCTGTGGACTCTTGTTTACTGACATCAGGGAATGCCTTAACAGAGCAACAATTGCCTCATACCTCTCAAATACTAATGGGGGTTCAAAAAGCCAAACATCCAATTCAGGCTTGTCTCTCTGGAATGTGTGAGGGGAAGACAAGCCCCTCAGTCAGTAGAAAGGATTAAATCCCTTCTCTTTGGAGGAACTTTAGAGCTCTTCACAGCTCAGGCAAATACCATTTCAAGAGGTTCTTCAGGAAATAGTCTAGAGGGTTCTTTCTGAGTACATTAAAAACTAATTCAGACATTGGGCAAATATGTAAATTATGGGTRTGACAACTGTTGCAGTAATCGTTTTGACTCAGTAGATGAACACAAGGTCCCTGTTACCTGAGTATGATTTCCAGTCTCCTCAAACATCTTGTTTTGGAACCCCTCACAGGCTATAAAGTTAAGAAGTAGCCTATTGTTAAGGAATTTTAAATGAGAAATCACTAAAGCACTCTGGTCCTGGTACATAGAATTTTAGTTTGAATTTTGCAACATAAAATGAGCATTTTAAATAGAAATATTTGAGGTAAAACATAATGTCTGGCAAGGTAACTGGGGAGGAAGTATCTCATAACATCCATGTGGAAGTCTCCAGCCGTAACACAAACTTCCTTAGCCACTCAGTAAGTGACTAAAGTTATAAACATTTACAGCGCAGTTAATTTACTCTCAACTGTAGTTTGGAAAGCTCTTGCTCTCTTTAATGATGCTGCTAAATGTCAAATTTACAAYTTTGGAAAGTTATTGTCAGCACTTTGCTATAAGTGAATATTAATTAATAYTAAATTGCAATGGCTTCCTTAAAACTTCAGTGGATGCCAAAAGGAAAAAAAAAAACAACCTTAATCTTCTATGCTACTACAATAAATAATAAAAGAAAAAGGAATGGTTTTCCACTTACAAAATCAAATGCTGCCAAGAGCTACATTCAGCTAGTAGCCATTTGTTTCAAGTGCATACTGGCTCCTGTCATATGATGAGGGAATATGACATTTGGTAATCTTATTGGCACAGGTCAGGTTAGCATGGCCAAGAAACACAGAGCAGTCTCCTAGCAATAGCCCTTTTCACCATAGCCGTGGTGCCTAAGAAAATTAAACATCTAAAGAGAACAATCACAGTGAAAAATCTGACAGTTTTATGAGGGAGAAATGTGGTGGAGAGTGATAGAGTTGTCTGTAACACTTCCAGAATTTCCTGGAAGCACATTTTATTGATCAGAAGCTGGAGTCAATAAGCTCACTGAAGATCTGAAAATGCTAAACAAAGTCACTGAAAAAGAATGAAAGTACCACAATCAGTCCTGTGTATTTATTGATTCAAGACACAAGACTAACATCTGACTACCAAGAGCCAACAGTGACTTCAGCCACTCTTTCATAAAAGCAAATAAGAAAGTGCAAGAAAGCAAGAATTGCAACATGAAAGAACTGCACAAAAGAGGCATGAGTCAATTATAAAGTAGGATATCAAAGATAGCCAAAACAAAGGCTGGTAGCAGATTAACAAGCTTGAAACTTTAAAAGATTGCGTTAAAACCAGAGAGACAACTATCAGAGATAAGATAAGGAGAGCTGATGAAGAGAATATAAATATCATTCACAATGTGATCAATAGGATAGGAAAATGACCCAGAGTGAGCATGCATCAAAGACCAGATGCCTTCAGAATTTAAGTCAGTTTTCTGTTGAGAGACTTGATAAAACAAAAAAATAAAACCAATAAAAAATAATTTTAAAAATAAAAAAAATAAAATTTTAAAAATAGCGAAAGGACTCTTAAAAAAAACCAAACAGTATTCATATGTCATAGTAGACGAGAGGAAAAGTTTAATAATTGAAAAAGTTTTTTAAAAGACAGCTATGTGGGGGRAAAAGGTATCAGATTGACAGCAGTACAGGATAAAAATAAAGCTTTTTGTTTCTTAGACAATAATTATGGAGTCATATAATGAGGGACAAAACCAAACAAATGAAAGCACAGTCAGTCTTCAGAGAGAGGTTTTATCTGTGAAAGACTCAGACAGTGACAGTGGATGGAATATGGTCAAAATGGTCAGGAAAAACAACATATCAAGAACTGTTAATGCTCCTTTTGAATATTTATTCAAGGAACAACCTTACAAAAAGACTTGACAAATTACATCACAGGAGCAGAAAGAGACYTGGAAAAGTTCCAAGAAAAAGGTTGTCAAATATCAGATGATTGTAACCTACAAACACTGATCTTTGATAATCTGCTGTAGACTTTAMAAAATTCACTAACATTGTGTTAAGTGTCAAGAAACACAACTTTTGGAAAATGTGTATAAAATCAAATGCACAGGTTTATATGGAATTTGAAGACCTATCACCGATATCAACATATTATGACTGTGACTATCAAGAAATCTTAGATAATATATAATAATTTCTTTTCAGCAAGAAATTAAGGTACAGGAAAGAGAAGGAAAGTTTGTTAAATTTTGATGGGAAGAGTGCCTAACTTAAAAAAGCTTTGAAATTTGCAGTTTCGTTAGCACATTTGATCCATCCCAATGAATCCCCACTATTACAGAGGCAGGCTGATAATTTTGCCACCATTTTCTACCTCCTCTTTTCTCCTGGATCCAATATTCATCTGGTAATTCAGCAAGTCAATTTAAATCATAAAGACAAATGAATACTAAGYTGGAAAAATATGATGGTTTAGCTTATTTAATCAGTTGAATCCATATGGTAATCAAGTAACAAACTAGAAACAGATGGCCCAGACTGTCCCGAGAAGGAAAAGAGAAGTTCTAGRTTTTGTTGTCAGGATCCATACTCTCAGAAAGACCAAGAAAATTTGAGACCAAGACACAGAAAATTTGAGACAATAAAAGTATATTATTCTATGTAGACTTGAGAACTGGTCACAGATTTAAAGAAAAAATAGAYGAAATAAGATGGAATAAAATTAAATTTAAAAGAAAAAATATTATGGGAACACAAATAACTTAAATAGTATGTGAGATAACCTAAAAAGAATTTACATTAAATCTCTGAGAAATCAAACATAGGGTGTAGCTGAAAGTCTCAGTGTCTTTAGGGTGGGACTCTGAGTTAAAATGACAGACACCAACTAAGAATCTCTAGAATAATTTGATCTGCAGTTTAGTCCTCTTGACTGATTCAAGAAGCAATAGAGAAATCGGGTGGATTATAGTCCAATTGCTCTAACCAGAAACTACATGAAAATTGAAGAAATATCCCCTTGGCCAGAAAACAGCACATTTTAAGAGACAGTTCACATCTAGGGTGCCCTACASTAGGAAAGAGGAGAAATAAAAGATGAAAAATGAAAGACACATCTTTGCTAAAACCAAAAAACAGGAAGCTGTTGCTGTTGGCCATGACATTGCAAATCTAACCAACTGAACTAAGCAGTGTGAACAAAATGGTTAACAAAGAGCTTAACTAGAGACAAAAGTTTTGTGAGAGCAGCAGTGTTAATGTCACTGATTTAAATTTACCTGATTTTTTTAAAATATGAGTGCATCTTTTCAGTGAAATGGAACTAGAAATGAAAGTGCTTGCTAGCAGTCAAAGGACTGAGATATATTGATACAATGTGGATACAAGGTCAGAAAGACTGAATGCAAGGATAAATAAACTGTAGAGACAGCAACAGCAAAACACAATAAATGTAGAGGCAGTCACAACTCAAGGGCATCAGACTGTGGGGTATCATGTCTTGTAAAGAAAGCAAATATCTTGCAGAGTCCATATGATCTTCTGCAAAAATAACAGAGATCAAAATCACAATCTGTCCARGAACAGAGACTGGAGAATAAAGCCCTGATTGTGAGGCACAGACAAACCATTATCTCTTTTAAATGTTCGCAGGAGTCTGTAAAATTCGTTGGGTTTTGTTTTTATTTTTTCTTCGTGATGCAACAAATGAAGGAAGAATGAACTTCAAAATAAACAGTGGAACTGATCACAGTGTAAATTCTGGAATCACATAAGAATATATGGTGACACACAAATAAACAGCAACTTGCCTAGCTCAAAATCAAAATGAGTCTTAATTTACATAGTAAGCATAAAATGAACCCATGTGGTGAAGCCATATGAATACTCCTGTAATAAGAACAAATACAATCAAAACACCTCAGAATAATGAAACAGGATTTTTCTTACAAGCTTATTTTGAAGAACAGTCTGCAAACATGGAAAATCAAAGGATAACCCAAACCTAGGCAAGTTCATTAGGTCCTCAGAGACAGCCTCCCTCAGAGGATGACCCTGAGCAGCTGATGAGTTTGCTATCCTGAAATRCCAGACAGAGAACATATCTTGTTCCTTCATTGTCTAGAGAATCGAGCCTTTCCAAGACAAAATTGTCCTTGATGACTAACATTTAAGTCAGATTGTCTTTTCACTACAGCTTTTRATCACATATCAACCTAAAATATTTGATAAAAGGAAACAGGAGTTAATAGCCTTTTTTAACAATTAACGTWGAATTCTCTTCCTGGAGATTTTAAAAACTTGAGTAGATATATTGACATGATCTAAGGCCTCACTTCCCTGACATAACTTTGAAGTTAGTCCTGCTTCATGCAGGGTATTACTCTAAAAGGCCCCAAGAGGTCAATTCTGACCTAAATTAGTTTGTGAKCAAATGATATTAGGAGCAATGGAAAGTTGCAAAGAAGAGATTTTAAACTCATTGCCCTTAAGAAAAGTGAAAGAGAAAATAATGCAGCTTTGAAAGAATAAAAGAAAAAAAATTCCTTCTGCAATACCTGTTTTATTCACCTTATCAACCAAGCTAATACACCACATTTAAAAAAATAGAATCTGTACTCAGAAAGACTAGAATACATTATTCATTAACTTTTCTCTTAGGAAAGACTCTTGGTCATCAAGCTGTAAAATATTTTGATCTTTTCTCTTAGTTTTCCACTTTYGATAAGTGCATTTGGAAACCACAGAAACTGAGTTGTTGCATCAGCTATTACTTTTAGATTTGCTACTTCTGCTTGAATTTTGAAGAATTTAACAAAGTASAACAATGCTACCACAGGAGCAGGGTGATTTTTACAAGATGAGTGTATCACAGTRTCTGAGTTCTGGGGCCTGTATTGGGAGAGTTCAGAGGGAGAGTTTAGTGGGAGCTTAACAGGTCTGTGACTTATTTTCTTGATTTGAAATAGTGTTGAGAACAGAGCTGTAATTCATGGCTCATTCAGTAAATAAAAGCACTCACTAAAGCATTTTAATTCTGAACTGAATCTAATCATCAGGGATCTCATTGTACATTTCAAAACAGGATTTTCTCTTTTGAGACAAAAACTTCATGAGGAATCAGTGTGCAGTGAGGTAATTCATGACTCTCYCCTCACAAGTAGCAAGGATAAATCCCTGTCAAAGATGTATTTGCACATCTCTATGGTCAGGGTTGCMTCAGGGCAGTCAGTCAGTGGAWCAATCTCCCCAGGGARGCAGTCACARCTYKAAGCCTGTCCGAGTTCAAGGAGTGTCTGGACAATGCTCTTGGTYATTATGGTTTAAATGTAGGTAGTCCTGCAAGGATCAGGAGTTGGTCTCAGTGATCCATATTGAACCTTTCTCACTTGAGATGATATTCTCTGATTCTTAGGATTCTGTGATTTGTACATGTGAAAACATCTTGGATGTTATTCTGAAGAAAATTTCCTTGATGACTTTATTTGAACATGATCAGTGTCCTTTTATTTTTGGGAGAAAGAGGGCTACAGTTTCCACATTCTCTCTTTGATCTTACATCAACTAGCATG
The DNA here is from genome assembly GCF_030028575.1 of Malurus melanocephalus. Classification (NCBI taxonomy): domain Eukaryota; kingdom Metazoa; phylum Chordata; class Aves; order Passeriformes; family Maluridae; genus Malurus; species Malurus melanocephalus. The sequence continues at coordinate 3,316,529 of NW_026623255.1, forward strand.
ATTGACTGCTCTTTTCCAAACAGCCTTAYTTTCCCTTCATTCACTTGGAACCTAATTCAATTTTAGACAACAGTAAAGCACTAACACATTTTTAACACGCATACATTTTCTCAGTGTTGCTCCTCTCATAGGAATGATTTCTGTCACTTCCCCAGATTAATTCCTTTCAATACCACAGSAATGCTGACTTTTTAAACTATAGCTTTATGTTGGTGCCTTTGATGCTATGTATACAYGATATTTTTCATTCTCAGCATGATTCACAGACATATTTCCAAAGATGTTTAGCCTCAGAAATGATAGCTTTCATTCTTGTGAAATTAGCCACATACAAACTAAGACTGTGCTTCTTATGGACAATTTATCACTTCAGAATAGAAACACCCTTTGCCAAACCAMTGCTAAAGTTAATTTAATCATAGAATGGTTTGGGTTGGAAGGGGCCTTAAAGTTCATCTAGTTCCTGTCCTGTGGGCAGGGACATCTTCCACTACAAAAATGTAATTWGATTTAATGGAGTTACTCCAGGACTGACTTCAGCTCACTCTGTAAAACTATGAAGAAAATAAAGCTTAGTGAAGTCACATTTTCTGCTATGTGACATGRACCCACAATAGAATTGAACCCAAAAAAACATATTGTTTTGGTTATGCAAAGATTGCAGTGTATCCAGGTCATATTTTCCCATATACAACTGCAGCACAGAAGTAAATGCATACAAAAAACCAATGAAACAACTAATCATATCTGAAGCTCCTAAACACAGTCTAACTTCCAAAACATAGATCGTATAGAGAGGTTTCTTAATATCTATCTATAAATAACTCTTACTTAGAGTTTGTGCCGCCTTATAACAAAAATAAAATTGGTAATAATCAAAATAGTGAAATAAAAATCAAACCTTGATTAAAGGCAGATGTACTTTATGTCTGTATCTGGYTGTCCTTGTTCAAATGAAACAATCATTGGAGAAGGCCTTTGATGTGTGGAATAGAACTCGAGACTCCAGCTTTCCACAGCCAAATACATCAACAGGAATAAGATTCCAGTTTTCTGCAGCCAAATGTAAAAATTGGAATAAAATTAGTCTTTTTCCCCTTCTGAATTCTCTCTCCTTCACTGAATAATGGAATAAAGCATTTCTATCTCTCTGACTACAACGAAACCCCTATGTAGGGAGGTGATATCAGCTTGAATATCTTCAGCACTGAATCCTTTAATGCACTGAGGTCTCCTAGACCAGAAGTCTCAAGATGACTGTCAGGAGAGCATGGAAGGCAGAGAAAAACAGGAGTACCAAACTGAAGAAGRAATAATTTGAATAATAATTTGAATTTGTGCCGATACTACTCTGACTATCAGAGATGGAAGCTCATCTCAGTTTCCCACTTCCTTGTTATGCGGCTAACTACAATATTCTACTGAATTAAGAAAAGKAGTACAAATGTGAAAGCAGTATTTGACTCTTGTGATCGTCTGCCCTATTAGAGCATGGTTTCCATAAATGTTTGCCAGAAAAAGCTCCAAAGCAAAGCTCARCAGGTGACTGTGGTAGGATGCAAAGGGGACACTGGTGTCACTGATCAGACACCCTGGGACAGAGGCAGTGCTCAGCAAGGGCAACAAAACCAACTAGCAGAACAAAATTATAGAGATGCCTAAACTTTGAGGCATTCTCATTCACAAATAGATTCAACCTAAGATACTCAATCCCACCTCCCTGTCACTGAAGAATATCCATGGATATTCTGTAGGAGATATGAAAAGAGATCAGAATGCTTGGAAGCCTCTGATTCCTAGGGTCATGGGACAGTCTAGGTTGTGTGTCCACTGCATTGAAAATCTGTACCAACAGATGCTCATTGAGCAATCTAACTATGCTTACTGAAACTRTCAGTCACTAAACAATACTCTTTTAGGAAACTGAAGATCAGTGAGAGATACAGCCCTAGCTCCAGGTTCTCAAGTTGATTTTCTTCTCTATCAGTGTCCCGTGAAGTTCAGGTTATGTCATTAGTAGTAATTAATTATCTTTAGCCAGCTTTAAGCTCTGTTGGAGATGTCAGCAAACCTTTGAATTATCATTCCACTGAATACAGTGTATAAAATTCTGTAATATTCAGTTAATTATTCCTGTAAACATAATTTCAGTTGATTCACATGTATCTAAAAATAGAACAAGAATATCACTTCCATTTGATTTGTCCCAAAGTACTTGAGCCTCGCTTACACTACCTTTCAGTGAAAGAACCATTTTCAAAAGAGTGAAGGAGTAAAAACTGCTCAGTATTTCTCAGAAAGTATATGGGTCAATGGAAAAACAGTGCAGGTAGGGGAATACCTGGCAGCAATGCAGGCAAAAATGACAAATGGCAAAGGCAGAGACAGCAGCAGCATCTCTGATGTGAAACATTCCACCTGTGCATCACGAGCAGGGACTTCGCTGCCAGATCCTGCCTCTGACATGCCTCCCTCTCTCATCTGCTGCAAACCAACTCCATGMTGTGTGCACAGGGTGAGGAAAAAGGCAAAACCCAAAAGAAAGAAAAAAGGGCTCTTTTGTGACTTTCCCTTTTTCAGCTTTGTGGGAGATTGAGACTGAGCTTTGTCACAGACTAGTGGCCTGTGACAGTGGAGCGGAGAGAGGAGCGCTCTCCAGGCAACAGAGCACAATGGGAGAGAAAGAGTGGCTGCAATCAAATGTGGAAGGGGTTGAAATATCTGCCTTGACTGTATTGTAAAAATAACAGGGAAATATGCTTCTTAATCAGGATGACCATCTGTGTCTGATGGGTGACAACCCTATTTTAATGTTTCCTGTAAAAAAGACTTTKCAGGATTTCGAAGCTAACTTGACCCCCCACCTGGATCCTACCTCACCTCTGACACTGCAAAGCCTTCCAGCACACTTTGCCTAAACTGCCTCTACACATCACCCACTGCAGAAGTTTCTTTGGGGGAAACCCTGCCACTGTTTACAGTTCACAGAAGCACTGTCTGATAGTTCAGGACAGGAAGTGAAAAATGCCACTAAGCCAAATGAAAGTAGAAGGGAGTTTATGTGGGAAGAAACTAATGAGTCAGACAGATATTTTGGAAGAGTTACTCATCCAACAACTGTTAGATCWGTCCCCTAAGAAAGCAACCTTAATATTGCTATGTTTTGCCTTAATAAATGTTGATGACAGTGGGTAAACCTGCCATCCTGTTTAGGAGTAAATGTGAGAATGAACCTATTGAAATTCTTCTGGGGAAAAAGATGGCTAAAATAYCCACATGCATTCCCCAAGAAACAGGAATGGACCACTGTCCAAAAAGAAGAAAACATGAGAGCTGCAACTACTTTTATGTGTAGTCTGTGAAATAAAGGGGAAAGGATTATAAAAGCCAGCCCAGAAGATGGAGCAGAGCTGGGCTGGGGGAATGTCCTGAAGGCACCACCTGAAGGTGGTCTTACAGGACTGTGAGAGTGTGTGCCAAGAAGCAGCATGCTGTGATGCCCTGCAGCAGGAGGAGCAGAGACATGTGCTTTCAATGTAAATACAGCACCAACAGTGGGGTCTAGTTCCACCATCAATTTTACCTTTTGAGGGGGAAAAAGTTCAACATGTGTTCAACTACTAGAGTCAAAACAGGACGACAATTCTGCAATGATTTAAAAAGTGCCCTGAGGTATTTTCCTTATCTCTGATATTTGTGTTTCTACTACATTTACACTATTATTAATGTTTGTATCACATTTGATGCAAAATATGRCAACATGCAGCTGGTTAAGATGCTACCTTATGTATGTGACATTGTACCAGAACAGGGATTTTTAAAGAGGCTGGAGTGTACTCTCATTAAACCCACAAATGAAATTCACGTGACTTCCAACTTAGTTCTAAATCCAAAATCACACTGAAGCTCCTTAGCAAAATAATGAACTGCTATGATCAATGAATTCTATGCAAATTAAATTAAACTAAAATGTCATTTGGCCTGGAGATTCTGACCTTACCTTTATCTGCAACTTAAAGTACAATTAAAAAAAGGATAAGCACCCACACTATTATACTCAAATAATTTTTTTTCAGAAAATATGGGCTGACAAAATCAACCATTCTTCACAAGACTATCTGTCTGTGTCCAGACTGYTATTTTCTTCCAGATACTGACCAGTGACAGGTGACAATCCTTAGGGCATCTCTGCAACTCAGCGTACTAGTAAAATTCTCTGGTGAAATTCAAGTGGTTGTGGACTATCTTGACATATCGCCTATTTGAAAATCCTGCAGTGATTATTAACAAACACCTAGGCATAAACGTGAGCACAATCAGATTATTCTACTCATGGCAAGTATCCTAAATCCTGTGCTAAGTGGTTTTCATACACAGTGTTACAATGCCAATGATATAATCCATCATGGTCATTCTGGCAGAATCCACTAAGGAATTCCAGCATAGCTGATGTTATTATTCTCTTGAGTCTATTTTTATTGTGAGATATATCTATTGAAGGAAGCTCCTACTCTGCATYCTTCCAAAATCTTTTTCAGTGTTTTAGTGGTATCAAACAGTGTAGTTGCATGATAACACTATCAAAGAACAAAAAATCCAAAGTTGAGTCAAGTCTCACAGCATGCTAAAAATCAAGAGATGTGAATCTCTGGGCTGTTTCTCAGGAAGATCAGTCTTCATGCATTTTCCTATCTATTTTACACTCCTGTACCTTCTTCTCCATTCTAGAACCAGCCTTCAGTAATTGCTACTACTCTACTATGGTATTGTGGTTTTACACAAGTATTTGGATAAATTTTGATAATTTGAAATAAGATAGATCTGTTAGTATTGAAATTCAATGAAGAAAACAGCAACAATAGTAACAATAAATAATAACAATATAAATAGAAATAGTGGTAAAAAAACTGTAAAAGAAAACAAGAAAATTAGCTTTATAGGTAGTTTTATAGCTAGTGACAGACAGCCATGTCCTGTGATCATRTCCACCCAAATGGTTTTGGTTTACTTAGGAGAGGCCATTTGGATGTAAGACAGGGAAAAACCTGAAACTCATATTTCATCGCAAGGTACCATTGTAAAACAGCCCTCAGACACAAAAAGCTGGAGGGCCCAAGGCTCTCAGCAACTGCTTTTAGGGAAAGAAATACCAGATGAGGAGGGCTAATAATGCTATACCATCTTGCTGGTGTTGTTCATGTACAGAAAAATTGTAAACAGGAGTATGGCCAAGGCCACATTATGTAGACAGAGTAATGGTATGAGATGTACCCATAACCTTTTTATTAGTGCCTCTGGCACTACTTCAAAGCAATAATCAAAAACTCTATTAGCCTCAAGAAATTCTCAGTTGCTTTAGTACTGGTGTTATGAAGACCATGTCATATTAAATTATGCTGTGGAGTGGAGYGACACAGTTCCACTGAGCTCAACAATTATTGTCAATGGAGGCTGCATCTAAATACACTCCTGTGAGAGACAGTGGGACCACAGAGCAGAAAGGCAACAAGAACTTCTTTACATACTCAAAGAAAATCTTGTGTAGCCCATGCAATGACCTTCAGGGAACTGGAAACAAATGAATGAGGAGGTAWAAACCACTCTCAGTAAGAAAACTCTTAAAAACGCTAATCTCTTGCAAGATGCTTGAATGCCAAGATATTCCCTGAAACACTTAAATGACAAGTGAATAAATATTGTGCCAAGGGTTAGTCATGTAATACTCTGGAGCAACGTGTCCTTAACAGTACACTGTTGTCACTCCAGGGCTTCCCTGGTACCATTCAAGTACAACTATAATTGCAGTGTCTATTAATCACCCAGGAAGACTTGGCTTAAACTTTAGATTGAYCTGGTGCTTTTCTCTTCATATCTATAATAAAAATTGTCAGCTGGAATTGTTCTAAGATGAAAAATCATTATTTCAGAGGAAGGTGTTGGTGGAGTTATTCCTCCTGCAGCGTAATACAAAACTGACTCATAACCATTTAAACTCAAGTTGATCTAAGGAGYTTTGAAAAATAAGAATTCTTTGGGCCACTCATTTCTATTAAGATGATCTCGGTTAAATGTTGGGTGTATGTGGGAACAGCTGTTTTGCTGTCAGTTTATACTACACAGTTCAGCATATTACACAAACTACACTACAGTACAAACTCTGAGGCAGCATTATTCCTGCCTATAAACAGCTGTAAGTCACTCTTTTGTGAATAGCTCTGAATGAYAAGTGCATATAGAATAAAAAGCATCACTTTTCAACTGCAGGCTTAAAAAAGGTAACTGTCAATATCACCTTGAAAGCCCAATGTGGCTGTTTCTTAAAAAAAAAAAAAATACATTATACAGTAAAAGTTGTCATATAACCTGATCCCAGTTTTCCATACTGCTCTCCATAAGGTCTGTCCCCCGAATCCAGCTGAAGGCCATGAAGATTCAGTCTCACAGGACTTGCTCATGGATCCTTGAGTCTCTCAGTGCATCTGTAATCCACAGTTCACACCTCAAAATACAGAACAGGACTCATGCAAAATCAAGTGTGGAAGTGTAACAATGAAACTGCTGAAAATGAGCCTGCAACAGCACTTTCACATTTCTCCATGTCTGCATGCAGCTAGTATTTTTCTTTGTGATTAAGGACGTGTTATGCCAGAAGCACACCACATTGTTAAAATGACCATTAATTTGATCTATGGATATTATGTGGCCTTTTCAAACCATTAGATTTATTTTAGCTGATTGGTTTTTTTTTTTCTGATCCATGTGCTTCTATTCTACTTTATTTAAATAAACCTGCATTTTGGGAAGATGTTTAGCCTTAAAATGAGTAGTATCTGAGAGGAATGAGAAAAGTTGAAAAGACAAATATGAAGTTGACACATCTCTGGACAAACAACATTATTGTCCCAAACAGATACTCTTATTAAATTTACACTTAAGGAAAAAAAATTGCTATTATTATAATTGTTGATAATTTTATCATTGACACCTACAAAACCACAATTCCATTTCTTAGTTTGCTTCTGCCATGGTATTCGCCAACACCAGACAATAAAAACAAGCAAAGTATATTTAATTTTTAGCAAGTACAGTGCATATATATTGTTGACTACTAACTTTGGGTCGATTTATATTAATACAATGTAACAAATTATATTGATGCAGACACAAATTACTGAATAGCAGCAAATTACACGGATGCAGTAGCCACACTTGAGTTTGAATGTTGAGCTCACATACTTGAACCATGATGAATTAAATTGGAAGAAAATCATACTGTAGGAAGCTGTGATCCACCCAAGCAAATGAAGGAAGCAGAATAAAAAAATTCCAAAGTAAATCTGAAGTTACAGTATAGACAYCTCTTTGCTCACATGAAACCTACACTGACTTTATTATTATTTATTTGATTATAATGATGTGTGATACCGTCTCACAGTGAGGGAGGAGTGAACCTTAAAAAATATACACAGATTGCACAGTCTCCCTGCTGCTTAGAGAAGGACATGGATAGCTCTGAACATTATAACGTGGCCCCAAGTTAAATAAAAGCCAGTGGGAATCCTCCTTGTCCTTTTGTCCTTGAGACAAAACAAGAGCTGCTTCTTAATGTTAGATTCAAGCAAAATTCCCAGGCTTTCAATGGGAGTTTTGTCCGACTGGCCTGCACAGCATTGTTCCAAGGAGGACRGGGAGCACAGAGGTGAAGACCACGAAGTGATATCACCCTTCTGCAGAATGGAGTATTCTGTGGAAAACAAAAGGGTACACACCCGGGTCTTACGGTAACCGTGTTTTTCCACCAACACAATTTGTGTTCTGGAGGGGCCGCTCCCATTCTCTGTATGCAAAAAAAATCAGTAATAGGTTTGAGGACATTAATGACATTGAGCTCAGTCAAGTCAACCTTTCTATTATTGCTGGTGTAATAGGGCATCCCAGTCTGCCAGCTTGTGGGATTTTGGGGTGTTCTCCTGTGCCTTATCTTTCCAGTCTGGAGACCTGTCAGCTTCTTTGTATGCCTGTCTCTCTGCATTCCCACCTTCCCTTTGCCTCAGGATATTTCTGTTTACATTTAAGAGGAGCAGAAAGAAATTGAATACATGTCTTTATGAAGCCTTTGATTGTGTTTTATGTTTTGTAATTATTACAAAAATACCTCAAAGCTCTGTTTTTCATTTATTATTGCTCATTTGATAAGATAAAGCACTGTATGCTGTGAGCTCTTGACTTTTTTGTCATCTGAGATTGAAAATACAATGTTAAATACATTAAATATTCACAAAGGGAGTCAAATAGGGTCATGGAAAGTGCCATACATTAATCATAAATGTGTGGTATTCCCTTGTTAAATGATACAGTTCAGTTCTGCGTTTTCTGACAAATGAGGTCAAGATGYTGTTTGCCGTTAGAAACTAATTAGAGGAAATTCTTCACGCTTTTTTAATGAAGAAAAGCAAACTTTTGGAAATGATAATGTGAAGAAAAGTCAGACCGTGGTGAACAAAACCATTTTTTTTTCCTCTCCAATATAAAGTTCCCAAAGAAAAAGTGTTATTGGTTACAAAGTTCACTTGGCTTATGTTCTCATAATTTCACCAGTCAATAGGGTTACATCATGGACAAAAATCAATRTCTTGTGGCAATGAGAGATAAGAGGAAAACAATTAGAAAGCAATCACTATTGTCAAATTCTGCTGTTATTTGAGCTATTTTGCTTTAGTATTAGGTATTAATGGGATCAAATGAAAGAAAGACCTTTCAACACTTAGCTGTAGTAGGCATTTATGAAAATCAGGTGTTTTTGGTATGCTAGCCTGAGCAGAAAAAGATTTTACACACCTAAGTTTAACTCTCTTGTGACCAGAGAAAAATGTGTCTTCATTTTAAGAGTCCCTAGCAATACAAGTCCAGATCCAAAAAATAGGCAGGAAATATTTTAGCTTTATGGTGGCCATGTCCATGGAGATGTGACAGATTGTAAATGGCTAGGAGGAAACCCCTATGACCCACACTTGTCCCTATACCTCAGACCACTGAGGCAGCCAGCCCTTCTGGAAAGTATTTTATCTATTACCCCTCACATATTCCATGAAATTTCATGAAACCTCCMTTACAAAGATGCTTCTTATCATACACTTTTTTTTTTTTTCCTATGTGTGAGTACTTTTATTTTATGGACATGCAAAAGGCACATCTCACTATCCAAACAGCCTTAGTCCAAAATGAAAGTAGAGCAGTGCCTTCACAGAAACATTACTTGGTCTTTGGTTTTTTTGGTTTGGTTTTTCTAATGAAAATGAAAGTGAATCTCTTTTTGCTTCCTTAAAAAAGTATGTAATGTGGGTGTTTAGACCAGTCATAAAAATTACCTAATTTTTGATACCTTTTGAAAAAGTTTTGAACATTTTAAAGCAGAGTGGGATGCACCTTAGCTATATTTGACACAAAAATTGTAGTTTGTTCAGGCAGACTGTRTACAAGATGTATATTCATGCTTTTTAGCAGCCAGGACACCTACAGTTAAACTCCTTAAGACAGYGGCCACAAAAATAAAATTTTTCTGCTTGCTTTCAGGGTAATTCTGTCTCTGTGTGTGAGGATATATTTGACAATATATGGCTGAGGACACAAAAGCCAAGGGCTACATCTCTGCTCGCTAGCCAAGCGTGGCCAGGACACAGGCCAACCATGACTACAGGAGCTTTTAAATCACTACAATCCCTGAGCACAGTTTTGATCAGTCTCTGATCAAAACTCTCATTTCATTCTTTGTAAAGAAGCAGGAGGCAACACAGGCCAGGACCATTCCCAACAGGCAGTTTGAATGCAATCATCCTGTTCTGGGGAGCTGGGAGTTATTATCTATCGTGATGTAAAATGTGTCAAGACAATTGACTCTGAGACTGGACAGTGCCYCACCTGCACTGAGGTAGTTAAACATTCTTTTTTTACAGGAAAAGAAAGCCTCAAAACTGTATTTTTCATTTTAGCTTATTTCATCAGAAAACTTTTTGGTGTGTTTTCTACAATAAAGTAGCARCAAAAGCAGACAGTTTACCATCAATAACAGAACAGAATCGTGTCAATATTCTCTTCTCCCTAAAGAATAAAGACASCTAAAATTCCTAGTAAACTCAGCTCAAATGTAGCTTTCTTTAACTTCTGTATTACAGATAGTCAGGCAATATCATGTAGCCAAAATCTGTTTCTTTTCTTTTCAAATACATCTCCTCTTGGCTAAGTGCACTTTTTCCCCCAAAGCCTGTCCATATGTATGCAACAGTTAATTAAAGCTTTGTCCAGTGAAAAATCTTCCCATGTCCTCGGCTACTTATTTCTACTAGTTTGAATGGAAACAAACTGTTCATTGTAGGGTGGACAGAGAATTCTTAGAACCAGCTTCAGTTGATCTAATAGCCCGAGCATGAAAGCATTTGTGAGGGGACCGAATACTAAATAGTAAGGGTGACAAAGACCATCAGCTTTCAGACCTAACTATCCAGAAGAACGCACAGAATGCAAGAGGTGGAAAATTCAAAAGGAGAAATTCACAGGACATTTTTGTGAAAGTGCCAAGAAGCATTTTGACCTTTCCCTGCATTATTTCCCTGGTAAAATAAGTAGCACTGGACAAAATCTCTGGTGCTGTCATACACTACAAATGGTAATTCTGCACTTTCTTGTGGAACTCTCTGTGCCTTTTTACAGTGTACATTTTGATATTTCATCTACATAGAATAAGGTCAACTCTATTCTACTCACAAGAGCTACTTGGGAGGAGAAAAACTGAATAAAAAGTAAAAGCAGATTATTAAAAGCATACATTAATCCATTTCTCAGAATATACCTAATACTTTGGCTTTGGCAGAGAAGGTGAGTAGTTGTCTGTAAAACCCTGGCACAGCTTTTAAACAGCCATGGGTGAAATGGTGTGTGCTGTGCCTAACACAGTCTGCGGAAGAAAAGGAAGAGTGTTACCCATGGGCAAAATGAATCAAGAAGTCAGTGTCATTCCATTCCATCAAGCTTTGTTTGACCATCACAGAAAGGGAAAAAACAGGCTAATGGGTCTCTTTTTTCCTTGTTTTCTTTCCATTTTCATCAGGGCTTGATGCTTCTTCCAGGAAAGCAAGGTTTCAGCAGCCAGCTCAGCCAAARCATCATCAGCAGAGATCCCTGTGCCAACCAAGCACCCCCATGAGTGAAGACTCGTGTGCCCAAAAGCAATGATGGCACTATGGCTCAAGAYACAGGCTGGAATTACCCATCTCATTGTTACAGGGACATGAATTTCGGTTCAGGGTATGACTTTTTGCCAGACTGATGAGGCTGGTATATATTCCTGCAGAAAAAAGAAGCAGTTTTTGGTGCTGAAAGGAGATTTTCCCTCTTCACAGTTSCATGGGCTGATGATACAGCCTGGAGTTTTATGCACTCTTCCTTGTGGCTAGTCTGGGTCTCCAGGAGTGGGCTTCATTTTACAACCAGATTTTCCAGAGCTGGCAAATCAAACATAAGAATAGGAAGCAAACAAAGGMAGAATTCAGTCCTGGAGTAGCGTGGAAACAGGTTTCCATCATACACAATTTCTTTCAATTTTCTGGGAGAAAAAAAAGCCTCTTCCATCTAACCAGAGCTTGAATTTGACACCATGCACACTAGGTGGAATGAAAAATACTGAGGAGGGTGGTTTTGAAGTCAGGATTTCAAAGATAAAAACACATCCTGTAKTTTTTCCCCATCATGCACTCTTTTMCAGCCTTCCTACAAATTGAAAGGGATTTCACAAGGGCTGTCTGGACATTGGTCTGTGATAGAAATAAGCAACATTTCAGGACATGTGTCCTGGGAGAAAGGAAGTGTCTTTAGATGTTTGTTCAAAGCAGCAGGTTTATGGTTAAGCAGCAGCTGGAACAGGCTTTAAAAACCAAGACAAAAAGGAATTTGAATCTCAGGACGAAACAGTCTTTTTCACTTGGTACAAAAACAGATCTCTTGGAGTTTTCCATAAAAGAAATAATATCATCCATGGTGTCCTGGCCAGTTCCCAAATAAGGTAATTATAAAATACCTAATTAGATGTTCACTTAGCTTCAAAAGTATTATGGCTATGATTGCAAAATTTAAATTGGTTAGCAGTATTTTAAGTCCTTTTTTGAAGCTGCTGCAGTCTATTTTAGGAATCAATAATTGTTGATACACAATTCAGTTATGTATGATATTTAAAAACCATTTTCCTCCAAAATACACTATAAAACTCATACCTTTTTTTTTTCCAATGACTGAACAGTGGGAAAACAAAATACAGTAAGGAATACAGAGAGAATAATCATTTAATTCCCTCATATGCTCTCTGGCCAAGGAACAAAAATATCTGAAAATTACAAAGAAAAATACGTATCAAGAACCTTGATTTTTTTTCTTCTACTATGCTTTATTAATAGACTTAAGTCTGCAGACTTTATGTTAACAGAATTGAGTTCAAAAGCATTCTTAAAATAAGCCCTATAACAATAAACTGTACATAGAACATAATTTTGAATTCTTCAGAACCAAATCCAGTCTTTCCTTTTCAAGCTTATTTCTGTCCTCAAATATTGGGACAGTAAAGGCATTCTTGATGGTTTCAATCCATCTCAGACTGAGAGGCACCAAAGAGAGTAGCTCAAAAGCAGAGATCTTACTTCCCCAATCCCCCCATGGCCTTCACATACCCATTGACATTTAACAGGAAATTGGGGTCCACATTCAGAGGAAAATTTTCCTATAATGACACTAAAGAACTCAAGAAAGATGTTGTGCTCCCTACACTTGTAGATGTATTTTAAAAAGCGCAAAACTGGAAAAAAAAAATAAATAAGGAAGAAAACTTTAACGAGGAAACAGGAAGACAAGATGATGTACAAAAACAAGAATGTAGAAAATGTTTTGGATAACACATAGGGACCTCAATGAATATCATATATTGGTCCATTGGCTCTTTTTAATATYGCATCATACACAACTTGTGTTAACTCAGTCTTTCTTTGTCTAGCCCTGCTCTTTRTAATCTTTGTAGCCATTTCACTGTTCTGAGAAAGCAGAGACATGTAACATAATCAAGGACAAAGCAGGTTGTAGCAAGCGGCCACAGCACAGAGAGATAGTTACATCTCAGCACAGGACGCTGTGTTTTATCAGAAGGTGCTCACAGGGAAGCTCCTCTGCTCTCTCCTTCAGCCCTCAGCCAACAGCTGAATGTGGTCCAAGAGTATCAACCAAATGATGCCCCACTGTGAGGAAATCTCCCTTGTGGAACACAAACAAATGCTGTGATAAACAGGGACATGCCTTTGCAAAGCAATGAAAGATGAAATCAAACTTTAGCACTGCAGACATAYATATATTCCATACCTCATCAAGGATGCTACAATTTCTATAACACAACCTGGCTGCTCTCAGAGAGTGCAACAAGTATTCTTTGTAATCTTTTGTGCAAAAATGTTCATAAGTTATGATACAGTAGTTTTTAGAAAATGCATGAGAAAAACCATTCATGGTTTTGATATATTCCACATTATTCTCATTCATTAATAAATGCAAAATGAAGAAAAGAGGACCCTTTTTCTTTTAATTACAAGTTGTTAGTTAATTTRTTTTACAATGCAACAAGAAAGCCTAGCAAATCAGGAAGAATGGGAAGGAGAGCTTCAAACAAACAGAACAGAGCTGAAGGCCCAATCCCACTTTCTGGCCAGCTCTTCTGTTGTAAAACATATAGAAGATTGAGAAGATTGAGATTCTCATACATGGTCAACATGTTTGATACATTTGTTTGAAATGTTTATCTATTCCCCTAATGATGGGTTACTGTTATTTGTTGTACTTTTGATGGTGTGTCTCTCCAAACTTAAAAATACCCCAAATCTTTGACAACAATAATTGCTCATATATTTATCACTTTTAGTCCTCTTCTAAAATTACTTATCCCTTCAAACACCACCTAAGATTCTCAAATGGACTTAACTGTCGAGAAGATTTGGTACATTTGGTTTGACTTTCCACTGCTTGTATAAGGAGACAGAGGGAATCCAAATGGAAGAGAACAAAAACATTGCTGTGATAACTTGTTGGAACTTTTCCATATTTTTTTATAATTTCCTTGGCAGCAAACAATCCATGGTTCACTGCTACAAGATGTGGTAGATGGATCTAATAGATCATTGCCAAAGAAAGCACAGATCCCACCTTCTCCCACATTTGTGTTCCATGTATGTTCCTGCCTACGTGGTCCTGCCACTCTTTGCTGAACACAGAGGGCTTCAGACACCATCATCAGTCAATTCACCTCCTTGACCTGGAAGAAAATAACCAGAAAATGGATAATTTTCTGGTTGAATTGATCGAACTGACTCAAGAAAAAAGGCAAAGTGTGATCTAAAGCAGTGGAGACAGGACTCTGAGATGGTGGAGCAAGAAATGAGGGCTCAGTGGGGTGGAGGAGGGAGCGAGACTTTCTGTGGCAGCAGCACGCTSTAAGGTGGGATTGCAGCCACAACTACCTTCACCACCAAAAACCAGTTATGCAAAACTGCTAGATGCAAAAGGAAAACATGGCCAAGACATCCCAGACACTTAAAAAAATGAGTTCTCCCTGAGAAAGAAAAGGCACATATTTAGTTACTACTTWGAAAAATTAGGGGTTAATTCATTTTAGCTAATGGGGGTGGAGGGGGCAGATTGTTTCTCCTCTTAAGTTAAGTAACTGCTAACAACATTCCTTCTGTTGGGAGGTTAAAATTTAGATGATTTATCACCAACACAGTTACTATTTGCAAACATAATAATTTCTAAACTAGAGATTAGCCTGGTCCAGTTCAAGGCCATAACTCTTTTGGAGATTCACATTCCTAAATACAAGACTTTCCTCTGCAATTTTATTTTCTTTTTACTTATCCACAACATTGATCAAACGGATTAATTTAAATAAAGGCAGTAGGAGGTTTTGGTGGAATATAATGTAATTACTCATTGTAACATTTACTTGATTAAATCATTTGCAAGACAGACCTCTTGATAAAACACTGTTTACTTACCCCTGCACTGAACACATCTGGGTACCAATCACTGCAGGGTTGATTCAGCCATTCAGCCTCCAAGGAAAGATAAATTAGCTTTAAGGTAATTTGGAAAAGACCTCCCAAAATAAGAGTTCTTTGGAATTTATGAATCAACTTTTATGGAGGTAGAAACTTTTGCTCTGTAGTTCATCTGCAATTTCAAGTTACTGCCAAAATATTGCAGAAAGAACTTTATAGGGAAGCACTAGGACAATCCTGGTACTGCCCACTTGTTATTTGTAGACAGMTCAAACATCCCTCATTGGTAAGGCTCTCACACATTCAGAATTAAGGCAGTCTGGATTCCTAAAGATATTGTAGACCTGGCTCCCTCCTAGAACTCACCCATATCTTACCTCTGCACAAGAAATAAGCTCACCTAAACAATCAGATTGGTGTTTATTTCCTTGGGCCTCTGAAGGCAGAATCCCTAGAGCCTCAGTGAACTCCCACTGGCAGCACGGGTATCACACAGGCTGCTCAGGGGCAGACAGGTTACTGGGGGCTTGGGCAATGCTGTGCTGGGCTGAGAAGCCAACCTCCAGCAGCTGGGCTGAGATGGTCAGGAACATCGGAAAAAGTGGGAGAGGAGGCAGCAAATGCAGGACAACAGCTCAGAGAAGGTGGGTGTTCTGAGTGGAACAGCAGCAGAAAAGAGAAATACCCACAGAGTTGCTCTATGTTTGACTAATACAGTAGAGATGATTCATTTTCTGCTCATTTATATATATAGTAAAATCATTCACTGTGTGACTCCAACRCACTACTATTACTATTGTTGTTATTATTGTTATGGTTACTTTCATTGTTATTAACTCAGTTTTATTAGAGTAATAATTTCTAAATTCATTGTCATTTTTATCCCTGTGTTTTGAGAAGAAATCCCAATAACATTGTGCCAGTCACGTGTGGGACGTGACAACTTACTGCAGCCTGGAGAGCAGAGGCACACAAGGCATCACTGTTTGGATCATGGCAACCGAGGGCAGTCTGAGGATATTGTGTAATAGACACAAGACTTTCAACAAGGCTGTAAGGGCCAGCGGAGGGAGAAGGGCAAGGGGCAGGATTTATCTCCCCCTTCATTCCCCTGAGCCACGAAGTCACTTTCAGGAGCAGCACCCATGAAATATTTGTTAGCAGATGTTGTTAAGATTCCCTCTCTATCCCTGAGACCAGGTGCCTTCTGCAGTGGCTAAGGCAGCACCAGACACTTGTGACATTTTTGAAATTTCAGCTCGGTGGTTTATGCAAAGCTACACTGGATCAACAGACTATCAATCCTTATTCCCAGGCCAATTTGCAGTGTTAGAGGTTAAAGACAGCGTGACATGAAAACTCACTGCCAATCCAGAATTGTGATACCAAGGAGAAACATAATTGTTTGCTGGGGTTAGCTTTTAGCATCAATTCTCTGTGGCCACTGACTTGCTTTGGCTCTTCATGCTTGTTCTTGTTACAAAGAGAGCAAAAAACAAGCATTCACAGCAATTGTACTGAGATGTTATCACTCTTCTTTTTTTGAGTGATAGTGTTGGCGAGATGACATGTTTCAGTCCCTCCAGACATCTTTCAGATGATATAAATCAGCATCGTTCTGTTACACTGATAAAGCCGAGAGGATCACATTGAACAACAGGATTCAGTCTCCTATTGGAAGTGCTGAAATACCTAGATGCCTTCTAAAAACACTTTCTTGCTGCTCAATTTAGTGTTTTCCAGGTGACCAGATCAGGAACAGTAAAAGTCTGTGATATTTTCTGAGGCTGCTTACATGTGGCTATAGCTGATTTTTCCACATCGTGTCAGCTGCTAGACATYTAATTTAGTAGTTTGGAGGAATTTAGTGTTAAGACTGTCTACTTGTATCAGTTCAGCTCCCAAATCACAGCTGAAAGGAGAGAAAGCAAATTCATGTGGATGTTGAAGACTTTGTCTCAGCCTTCATGACAAAAAGTTTGCTCATTTCTTCTGACTTAGACTTTAGAGATGCTCATGGATACTTTTTTTTTATCTATGCATTGAAATCTCACTACAGCCTTCTATCCTAATTCCCTCTATTCCCACTAGGCTCCTGGCAGTAAATACACCTTAAATAAAATAAAAAAAAAAAGAGGAATTATTCATTAATCAGAAAGCTYGTTATGTCTAGAGCAAAGAAATATTCAAGTTTGTGTACTGCGACTAATGAGCAAATGAGCAATTTGCTTAATTTGCCTGTGGCTTCAGACTTGACAAGTGTCCTCATCATGACCAGCAAAGAGCACTTAGAGGTGCTGACTGACACTATTAAAATAATTACAAATTGACCATTGTCCTGCACAGAAAAGATCTATCCACAAAAGGACCTGATCTTTCCTACCATAACTGACRTTTGTTAAATCACTCCCAGGGAACAAATTTTTGAAAGGAACTGTTTAATTTCCTTACTTGAATTCCTACCCAAATATAAACCTGGCCTCCTTGGGTTGATTGGCAGTAGATAAAACCAAAAATGTTGCATTCAAAGACACAATGCATACCGAAAGCAACTTTGGAGTGACAGAAAAGTGAATCAACAAGCAAAAAAATGCACTTTCATCTTGACTCAGCTGATACACCATTCTGTGTTAGATTAGTCTACACTGCCTGTGATTTAATTACTCCTGAAAATGACACATTTCCACTGTAATGGTGTCTATTGAATGGTAGACGCTACCTGAATGCTGTTTGAACAAAATCAACCTATGCTAAAATTTCAGGTGGATTTTATATAATTTATGGTTGCAGCACAGTTTATTCCAATTACTGAAAATTTCCCACAGTATTAAAAAAAAAAAGAAAAAAAAAAGCCATTTTCACAGAACTTAACATCTTTGTAACATCCACAGAGTCAAAGTGGAGCTGTAAACTAAGATGCTTTGTCCAAGACAACTCAGCTACTCATAAAATCTTGATGTTTTTACTCTAGGCTAATGGGATTATATAAGCAGAACTACTTAATATCCCTACAGGACAAAGCACATACAAATACATAGAATTCTCTCATTGATGATAACATATTTTTGTTTCCAGCCATCTGATTTTTAAAAGGTAGGATTCCCAAAAATAAGACTGATGTATTCAGGCCCAGGTGCTTCTATTTTCTTGTTTATTGAGACAAGGAAATTTCCTTTGAAGGCAGCTGCTCAGTAAACCTGCAGGGCTTACTTTAAAAACTGCTCTAATTTTATCTCCTTTCAGAGATATAAAGATTGGGCAATAGCCCCTTCATTTTCAAAGCATTGCCCAAGGCCCAGGAACACAGGGTCCCACAATAATCACTGGAAATTATGCAGCCGAAACTCCATGTGGTATTTTCAGCCTTCTTTTAGCTAAGTGACCCATCTTAAAAGAACATATAATTTCACTGGGGCCTTCCCAGCTGGGAGAGCACTGTGAAAGCCAATGACAACARTCAAAAATATCTGGTACCCAGAGTCATTCTGAGATACACGGTGGGAAGAATGTGKTTTAATTACCTCACATTTTTCTCTTAAGTGTATGCAACCAGGAAGAGGGATCAGAGCAGGATGCTATCACCTCTTTTGTCACGGTGAGGATATAATTTACCCTAAGAGGTAAGATGCTTAGATCAAAGCCCATTTAAAATTCAATTCCCTGACAGTAACTTTATGTTGTTATTCTTCTTCTTTGGGTCTTCTGGCAAAGAGAAGGAGAATGAGATTAAAAGAATATGATAATAAATTTCTTAGATGCATGGATAAATAAAGCCAAAAATTATGTGGTCTGACYTTCTAAGCAACACAGGCCAAATTACTTCTCTGAATTAATCTTATTTTAATTAGAGCATATACTTAAAAAAAACCAGCTAGCCTTCATTCACCCCTTACCTGTTGTGAGTTACATCAATGCTGTTAAAAAGAGGGACCTTTTTCAAGTCTAACTATATTTAACTTGTTTTAAAGAGTGGAAAAGCCTTCTACTCTCAGCTTTTCAACAATTAAAAATTTACAAAGCATAAGGAATATAGTCATAGACTCTTTTGGACATCCCACCATGAGCAACYCATGTAAAGCAGGTGCAATTTTTTCTGTAACTCTGCAACAATCCACAGTCCTTCCTAAAGGTATGTGCTCCTAGGCACTATATTAAACAAAAGTTATAATCATGATACTAGCAGAACCAAAAATATCATTCTGCTCATCATAACCTTCTTGTTCTTTTTGGGTTCTTCTAACAGACATGATAGGTCTTCTTTCTTGGTACCATATTTTTTCCTGTTTGACCTACCTAAATCACATACTGGCTTGTTTTTCTGTGACAGTGACTGATTCTTTTTTTACTTTCTCATTYTTCCCTTAATCTTTGTACTTTTGTAAGCTCAGTCAGTAACTGTTTTTGCACGTTCAGTTTCTTTATAAAAACATTAAACATTTTAGGAAAAACAGTAATCTCTTCAGAGCCCTGCAGCTGTTCATTGATGATTCCCTCTTTACAGTTATATTTTGAGGTTCAATATGTCTCCACATTTTGGTTTCTGTGATACTGATTTTAGTTTATCTAGGTTTTAAATCAAAAAGCAGTGCAACATTAGTGTAGCATTGTACAGAAATYTATTACATCCATGCAATTATATATTTCAAGTGAACTAGCCTGAGCAGGAACAATAAGCTTTATTTTCCATATTCCTGTGTTTGTTGGTACTAGTTTAGTTATTCTCTGTTATCTCCTTCTTAATGGTGATTGAAACTGTCTATTTCATTTTTCTATCCTAGCCTGACAAATGTCTAGAGCACCATAGATGGTCCCTTTACTTTAAGACTTTCACACTTCTTCCTCAGAAGGTTCCTAGGCCTTTTCCAAAATCACACCAAATATGAACTGTTCCAAGAGCTCCTCCAGGGGGAAAAAAAATCGTAAGGACATGCGGATTTAAAATGTCCTGGATTTCTAATAGTTACTCAACACCTTCTGGTTACTCAGGTGGAAACCATTGTGTTTGTTTGCCTGCAAGCCACCCAGTGAATATATATCCACCAGTGGATATAATATTTGCTTATGAGCAGTGCAGAGACATCKGTGCTSCAGCTCAGTCTGGGGTTTGGGTGCYACCATCTCCGGGCTAATCCTGGCACTGCACTCAAGAGGTTGCCATATCATCAACCTTCAGCTGTGCACTTCAGTAAAACAACCAAAGAAGGGGTCTGAATTGATGAGTGCTTCCACCAACCAGGTAATTCTGACAGGTCAGAAGTAATAAGCTAAAATTAATTTGGCTTAATTGGAAACATCTCATGCCAATGAATGGGGGAAAGACTAGCAAGGAAAAATTTCCTGCTACCAAGGCATGACCTGGCACATATACTGGAGATGATAAATGACAGGAAATTGTTGAAATAATAAAGGAAAAACAGGAAATTCAGGGTTGGTTTTTTTTTTTTTTTTCCTGGTTGCAAAATCACAAATGTTTAAATGTAGTATTATTTGATAATCTGTCTTTATGAAAAATGACACTGTGATGGAAATGCTCGAGATCACTCCAGTTGCTGTTGATGTCTGCCATGGAGCTCTACTCTGGGTTTCAGGCATGGGAATTATSCACAGAGACTGGATACTGCAAAAGGCACCACATTTTTTTAATTGCTGTGAAGCCATTGTACGAGCTCCATGTGAGCAATCAATTAGCATCTCTATCCCCCAAAAGCACAGCTTGCCAAAAGYATCTTACAACTTGCCATGTAGTGTCTTCTGCAGAGGAAGAATCTTTRTTACACAGAGGAGCTGATCTGCATGAGGGCGAGGGATGTATTTTGACAAACAGTGGAAGAGTTCACATTTGTTGCGTTTGCAAGCATTTACAAGTGGAAATCACTAAATAYAGTCTCATTTCTCTCAGTAAAGTGGCCTGGCCTGCAGTTCCTATGAACCATGCAAAACCTGGTAAAAAACATGGAAAAGCAATGCTGGTTCCCCTTCCACCCTGTGCAAAGTAATCAAAATTATGCTTTGTCTTTTTTCCTCCACTCCTTATTTATTTCCTTTTTTTCCTTATTTCTCTCCCCTCTCTCTCTTCCTTCCTTTCTTTCTTTCCCATTTCCTTGTGTTCTCTCCTCCCAGTAATGACCCAGTGCTTAGCTGGGGAAAGGCAGGAGGTGTGGGGGCAGGACTGTGTTAATGCCCTAATTAAGTCTGTAGTTAGCTGATGGGAAAATCGTTGTCAGGAAAGCTGATAACAAGCATAAACATGACAAGTTTGTTTTGAAAAGCCATCCTGTCACTCTGTTTACTTAGGCTACTGCATGCAGCTCCAAGCTACTGTCATATATGTTTATATTGATCCATCTGCATCACTTCCCTCTCTCTTTTCTTTTTTTTTTCCCTTTAAGTATTATTTAAAAAAAAAGCTTCACACATCTTACATTTAAAGGGATCAAGATGTCCCTACAGTAGAAACATATATTCATTGTTTTAAGTAATAATAGAGAATA
This sequence comes from Malurus melanocephalus, assembly GCF_030028575.1. Classification (NCBI taxonomy): domain Eukaryota; kingdom Metazoa; phylum Chordata; class Aves; order Passeriformes; family Maluridae; genus Malurus; species Malurus melanocephalus. Next base: position 3,338,097 of record NW_026623255.1, read on the forward strand.
TGGAAGAGAAGGACTGCAAAGGTGAGAAACTTCATGCATCAATTTCCATTTTCTGAATGATGTTGGATATTCTTGCCCATTATTAATTTTATTGTGATATTAAAGTAATTTATTAGATTAACATTAAATACAAGATACTTATTTTACATATCTTTTCACTAGGAAAAAAAAGAAGTTACAAAATATAAGGAAGAGTAGTAGTGYGTATAAAATATGTCCCAATCTTTGCCACAGCAGACACTGCAAGCGCAGTATTTCTCTCACAACTGGGGTTGCATCATTGGATATGCCTCATTCCAGTGACAGCCAATAAGCCTTCATGAACAGTGCAAATTATAGTCTGCAAAAAAGTGTCCTTCAGGCCATTCAAGCTGTGGCATACAGTTTAAGATTTTTGCTTTGGAGAAACCTGTCTCGGTTTCCCAGAGCAGAAGATTTGCTACAGCGTGAAAATTGAGACAAATGATCGAGCCTTGTGTTGCTGAGGASCTGAGCACCCACACACACCTTTCTGGCTGTAGCTGTGAGCAGAAGTGACAGTGCAAGGCTGAGTGTGTGGCTCTGCGACTGGGGAGTGGTTTGCATTASAGCTTCATTCCATTTTGCTTTGGCTTGGGCAAAAGGAGTCAAATTTCCAATTAAACCATGCATTGCCTTTTGGTTGCTGACGTTTCCTCTCAACCACGGATGACTCATTTCAGGTAAATAACATTTCAATCAAACTCTAATTATTTAGCTGACACAGGTGGGGTATGGTTTGTCACCATCATGGACAGAAAGTTCAGCCACATTACCCTCTCTTTTCTAGTGACTGTGATTTTAACAGAATTCATTCTATTTGTGGCATGTAAAGAAACAATTCCAAGAACTGAGGAGGAAAGATTCATCACAGACTACCCAGTAAGAATGTTTTATAAAAAGAAATGTTACTATGGAACTAGATTTTTTTTATCACTCTATCCTGTGGATCATGAGGCGAGATTAAACACTTCATTATCTTTCAGGGTCTTCTGACAACTGAAGGAACTCCACTGTGTGATTCATTTAATTTTAGGTGACCATCAAACAGGTAGGTATCCTGGCAGAGGTAGATATCCAGAGATCCWCCTCCTCAGCTTGTGAAAAGAGACAGACTCCTCAAAAGGGTTTGTCCTCAGCCCCCTCTGCCTTAAACAACCCTTTTAAGATGGTATGAGCTCACTCCTGGATGAACCTGCCCCCTTCCCTGGCTRCACACAGAATCTGAAGTTTACAAAGGACAACTTGCACTGTCAGCTGCGTCAAACAAGACAGATGTCATCCTGTTTTCTGGAAGCAGGACCAGGCTTTCATCCTGTACATGGATCAGATACCAGAAAGTAAAAAAATGTATTTAATTTTCATTAACGRATGTCCGCAACACTGAACAGATTTTCTTTTTGATTGTTTTCTTTACCCACTAGTCCCAAACACAGTATTTATACAGGTACCAAGGTAGCTCTAACTAGTGGCACTTGCTCTCACTGCATTGATAGGGGGAAATTATTCACATTTTTGCAAGGAGCAGACAATAAGGAACAGAGAGATTGAGGTTCAGGTCTACGAAGTGTGCTTGAGCACTGCAATAGCTCCATGGCACAGCCACTCACTTTTTAGGGTCTGGCTCCTGTCCAAAATCAACATCTTCAAGTTTTAATGTGCTTTGCTGCAATCACACAGGGGGCCTCTGGTGCAAGACAGAATTTAGGCCTTCCAAATCTTAACYTCTAAAAACATCCTAATACCCAAATTTACAGTGTTTCCTTTTTCAAAGGGAGCATGCTAGCATGCAGTGGTGCTGGCTTTGCCTCTGAATTCATGTTCCACTCAGCTGTGTGCAGATAAATGGCTCAGCCCTGTCACCCCATAGCAAACCCATCCATACATGAAGCAGCTATACTTCATTTGACAGTTCCTTTCTTCATCACAGCTGGAGCTCTTATTTCAGCAATCTTTCCTTTCTCACCTTTAACTCTAGCCCATCCACATTTTAAACTTCTTCAATCAGTGATAAAAAACACAGAGTGACCCATTCTCCTCCCTAGCAATGTAGAAATGTGGACAAAGCTRTATTGCATCATAAGGGAAATGTCAGATGTGCAGTCACCTGCAGCACTCACTACTGAAACAGCAATTTCTTCACAACAATGAAAGGAAATAAAGGAACATCAGTAAYGTTTTTTACAAGTTCCGTGTTACTAACTCTCATGTCGTGGCCAAATGCCAGCCTCGACATTCGGAATGACCTAAATTCATTCTCTCTATACTTCCAGCTAGATAAGTTATTCTAATGAGAGTAAGCAGGGAAAATTATGTACAGTTGCTAGGGCTGCTGCTGGRGAACTACTTTCATGCAGAAGACTCCCAATGCATTTTGCCAAATACAAAATCAATTCAGCTCTGCTATGCTGGCCCTCACAGGCACAGCAGAAGATGAGAGATGTGGCAGACAAGCCTGCATCATTCTGTGGTGGAACAAGTACCTCTGAAATCCCTTCTTTGCTGAGAAACCACAATGATTTGAGGTACCTCAGGTGCTGATTAACCAGGAAAGCTGCCTAATGGAGTCATTCAAGAAGCAAAATTCCTCAGCAGTCCTGAATAAACATTAAAGCTCTCCTGATGAGAAGACCTCATCAATGTCTGAAACGTTTCCCTGAAGTCTAATTGTCATGATGAGAATAGAAGGTAGAGTTATTATAGTAGTAGAATCTGTAGCCAGAGGACAGACCATATATTCAATTAAAAAAAAAAAAAAAAAAAAAAAAAAAAAAAAAAAAAAAAAAAAAAACAAAAAACAAAAAACCTAGGTAAAAGAAATTAATTTTCTTTTTATTCAATGTCAGCACTATTCAAGAAGTAAAGAAAGTTTTTCTTGACAAAACATATCACAGGTGTTTCAGTATATTTTGGATGAGGCCCTACAGGTTCTTTTCCTACACAAGTCTTGAGTAATATAGGGAATAATATTCTGCCTTGCTTATAACTCAGACTTGTTTAATGCTACAGGAAACTGTTATCTAGGAGTAAATGAGCAAGACATTTTTAAATTTTTTCGCTTTTATATTTGCAAGCCTCATAGAATTATGATACAGAGAAAATGTTCATGAAATTCCTCTGGAGAATGGCCTGTAGATGGCTAAAGTGGCTCACATACTATCTGTAACGCAAGTGGGAAGTTGATGATGGAAAACCATATATGCATGGAACTACGCATGTCAGTGAAATTTCTAAAGAGACCACATCTTCCACAGAAAATGCTTACAGCTTCACAGACTGGCAAATGACAAAAACCACTGGTTAAGTAATACATAGATTTAATTGTATATCTTCCATCAATGGATCCCATCATGTGACCCAATTCCCATCCACCTCTTTGAAGAGTTGTCTGGAGATGAAAAGACTCTCTCTTCAGTTATCTGACTTGTCTCCAGTGACTCATGTCAAAAAGGAAAACTTCAGAAAAACAAACAACCTCTTAGAAATATTTCTCAACACTAAATAGTCTTGTTTTTAAAGATGCTCCTCTGCAGACAGACTTACAGACATTACTTCTGGGCAGCTGTCTCATGTCTTCTCTAACACTGTCCTGCTGGGAAAATCAGGCAGCTCTTTTCTGAACAATTAGATGAAGATCTTTGGTAAGGAAGTAACAGAAATATCAAATCTTTTGCTAAATCATTCAAAGTATTTTCTTTTGCAAATCAGTTCTTCATATATTAACAGAGGTATACTCTATAAACGTTTTATAACAATTCACACTTACATGGGATCAGCCAGAGGAAGAGATCAAAATCATTTATATACATGATCTAAAAAATGTTTAAACAGAAAAAGAGAAATACCAGAAAGCTCTGTGACTTGTTCTAATTTATTCAGTAAACCTTCATTAAAAAAAAAAAAAAAAATATCCTCAACACATGTCTTTGAACACATAAATAGTAATTACCACACAAGTTAAAATGGTTTGACTGGGAACAGTTTTGAACTAATATACCAAAAAAAAAAAAAGTCTCTCCAAGAACATATTTCAAGTGCAAATGAGTCAATAAACAAAACACAGAGTCCAACAAAGAGTCATGCCCTAAGTGTTTATGTTGGAAAAATAACCTAAAAACTGACTGAGACCAAAGTACAGCATGTTTGCAGGCAAAGCAAATACTTGCTGACAATACAGGCAACTGAAACAAAGCATGGGGTAGGAATAAAAATTTGTTTCTTTTCCCAGGAGAGGGGAAGGACAGCAGTTACAAAGATTTTATCAGTTAAATGGTGCACCCTTACAACATAAAGAAGTAACATGTTTCTTTATTCTTTTTCTTTACAGTAGCTGTTTGACTTAAGGCAAGCTTTTAGAATAGTACAGACTTTAAGCAACAAAGAGTATGTCTGAAGATATGGATAATACATCTAAAATATTCGGGTGCCTTTTGACATCACACTGTTACAACAATATAGCCAGTGCCAGTTAAGATCTGCTTGGAATTACTGTTCCTCAGGTCAGTACCCAGTAAACTCATTAAACTGAGGTGCTGTGTGTGTGACTGCAATCTTACCCCACTGGAGAGTAAGGAAGAGACTTTTAAGATAAATAGAAAAGTTACCACATATTTGCTTCTGGAAGGCAGATAATCAGCGTTAGTCCTGTTTTCTTACCATACATATATCTATATGTATCTGTGTATGTGTATGTATATGTATATGTGTATGTATATGTATATGTATATGTATATGTATATGTATATGTATATGTATATGTATATGTGTGTGTGCTCATGTTGCTGCAGTGTCCAAACTTGTGGAAGACACAAATGAGACAAACTCAGAAAAAAGTGTTTTGAATAATCAAGGTCCATTTTTCAGAGAGAGCAACCACTGATTTCAGTGTGAGTTCAGTGCTGGCAGTGGAATAGGGGAAAATGATTAATCATTATAACTACCATAACTTCTCACTATTATGCACTTTTTTACAAAGTTGTGTATCTGTGAGCATGTTTGTTTGTTTATTGTTCTAGAAACTTGACTTTCTTTGAAATCAGCACTGC
>NW_026623255.1:3343357-3351812 GCF_030028575.1 Malurus melanocephalus
ACTGTTTTAGATGGCCTGGCTCATAGCTTATCTGAATATTTGTGTCGGCCATGTAGTAACATCTTCCTGGGATAATGAAATTACTAGCTCTTTATATGGGATAGTTCTTCCTCAGAGCACTGATCCCCTCCAGAAGGCTGATGAATGAAACCAGAAATAAAAATCTCCCAGTCCACTCTAAGTTCYCCAAAGAGAGATGCACTGTTAGTACATGACACAGCACAGGAGGAGCAGACCTGCAAAACCAAAGAGATGGTGCTAAAGAACTGGTGCCCACAGCATGCAGATGGGAGGGAGTTTCTGGTTTTGTTTTGTTTATTGGGAGGATTTTAGACTTGGTCTAGTCCACTTTTGTCAGCTGACTTTCCTTCCATGGTTGTGGTGTTCGGGAGTGCAACATCAGTTTCGTCTAAACTAAATATGGTTTGGGCATGAAGGCTTCTCTGTAGTGCAAACCAAAGCATGGAAAATGGAGACAAGGCAATGGAAATCCTAATCCAAACTATTGTGTTACTGTGAGCACATCCTCAGCAGAAAGAGGCAAAAGTTGCAGCTCTCTGGCAATGTAAACCTGTCTAAAYCAGAGCTGTTGTACTCCTATCCCACAGTGATTTCCTCCATGACCCACTTTTTATTTTTCTTCCATTACACTGGCAAGTTGCTTGCCCAGCAAAACACAAAAAGAGATTAAATTAAAAAAAATATATATTAAATCTTCTCCACTCTACTTTTCTATTTACTTCAGTGTTTTTCCCTTTTCTTCCCAAGCCCAGCGCAACATGGAGTCAAATGAGGTTCAGCGCTCAAGGTGGAAACCCCCAGCTGGTGATAGAACTGGAGATCAGTTGAAAGGGTTCAAGGACAGGACCATGGCAGACCTGACTGGGTTACAATCAGCACAGAGGCTGTGTCTTTGGACTGGAGATTGAATTCACTACAAAGGCAGCAATGGGACACACTCACACATCTGTGACTGGTTTCCCCTTGTTGCAAAATACCAAAATCTAGATGTCAATCCAGGCCCAAAAGTAGACTATATAACTGGGGTGCAGTRTCTGAACCTCCTCTGTGATATCTCCACTGCACACTTTAGYGGAATCCTGGGTTTCCCCTTCTGTRTTCAAGTTTTCTCCCGARTTATTGCCCTAARCTCCATTCCATGCCCYRYCCCAGGTGCAGAATCTGGCACTTACCCTTGTTAAACCTCATCTGGTTGGTGATTGCCCAACTCTCTGATTTGTCAAGGTCTCTCTGTGGGGCCTCTCTGTGGGGCCTCTCTGTCCTTGTTTGCTTGTTTACTTCTCATTATGACTTTTCCCCAATCAGTATGGATCGTCACTCATTTGGGTAAACGAGGAAAGCCAAGACTTCAACTCTTGCGATTGTTCTCCTGAGTGTCATGGGTTGTTTACAAATGTCAGTGGCTGAAGACAAATTGCATTTCTGAAGGATGTSATGTGGCTGGGAGGGTGTGGGAGTCCTTGTGGTCAGCTGCTGCCTTCTCTCTTGCTGCCACATTCAGAGCCCCATGATKGATGAAGTCAATCAGCAGTGCAGTGGTTCTTCTCCTGCTCTCATTTTCCCAAGARKCTTGTAAGGTTCAATTTGACTTTTAACCAGGACCAGGTCTTGAGCTGATGTTCTCATGATGTTTCCTATTTAGGTCTAGGATTTAATTCTTTAGCAACAGTCAGCTTGGAGATCACCACTTTGCAACAGAGCAGGATTTTTTTTCCCATGAGCATCCACCGCCTTTCCCTAATCATTTATTGCTGTCTTCAACAACACAGGCCTAAGTTCCTACTGTGGAACTTCAGTAGTGATCTCATTGCACTTAAAATCGAACATRTATTTCTGTTCTGAGTTTCCTTTATTTAACCATTTTAATCCATATGAAAATCTTCCCTATTTTACCATTACCATTTCTTTATGGGATTTTGGTGAGCCACTGTTTTAGAAATTTATCTAAACTGACATTTAACACCCTTATAAAGCAGTTTTATATTTTCTTCATACCAATTAAACATATGGATATACTTGGAAATAATTCTCATAAGATTTAGGGTGATTTTGATCAGTTCTTGTTTCTGCTGTTTTCTATAATTTATGACACCTATGACTGGAAAGATGGTGAACTGGGTAATCGTGTCCTTTACTATTACAGTCTCCTTCCTTCAGACAAGTCAAAGTATGTAAGACATCCAACAACAAGGGAGATGATTGATTGTGCTGTATGTTAATTACCATATATTTATAGCTTTACAGAGCAAATCTACATCATGGTGGTGGGCTAAGCCTGCTAGAAAGTATATTCAGAAAACCAGATAAATAGTCCCTCCCACAGGACTTAATCCAGTTTCAGAATTCCATTTGAAAATGGGAGAACTATGTTCATTCATTTTATTATGTATTTATTGTAAATTACATCTGCTGCTTGTAAAGATACTGTTATTAAAGGTCGTCTATGCCTCCTTTAATAGTGTTCTGTTTGCATCCACATTGGCAAGTAAACTCAGATGTGTGCTTTACTTGAAGCAAATATAAATATATGTTGCCTTTTTGTGGGTGGAGGGGATTAAAACTCATTTCAAATACCGAGATCTCTAAATAAGAAAAAAAATCAGCAACAGTATACTTTTGTTCATTTCTCTATGCTCTCCCCTGAAATCTTGGTTAAATGGTTTTGCACCTGGACTTTCTAAGTGCCGAGTCCTTTTCAGAAAACAATTGCAAAACTGCTTCTGAAGATGGTCTTAAAAGATAAGGCTGAGAATTGTTAGTGCTTACTGAACAGATGGAGAGGATACCACTTGAGAGATAAGAGGAAGAATGGAAGAATAGGCATTCAGAATGACCAGAGCTAAGTAAACAACTAGACTACCAACCCCCAGGGCCTAAAAGAACCAAAAGCAGAGGTGCAAAAACAGAACTAAAAAAAAATGCAAAAGCCCCCTTATAATGTAAGTAAGCCAATCTTCCTGCTGAAGAACTTCCTAAACATTCACTGCAAATGAAAYGTCAAAAACTGCTCAGATCACAGATTTCTTTAAACATCTTTTAACCAAGCATAAGTAATAACAATTCTGAGCCTTCACAGAAATACATGTGTAGTATTAGACACACAAAGCCATCTGAGACTAATTTGAGGTCTGCAGGGTGTAGAACTTGAAAGACTTGAATTTTGTATCATCAGATCAGAAAAACTTCTGACAGTACCATGGCCCCACATCTTTAATACAGTGTGCACAAAGATGTATACAGACTAAGGATGGAAAAGGTGTAACATCAAGATTTCAGTGTTAGGTGAAGTGGTAGAATAAATTTGATGACAGAGCTTCTTTTTCCAGCACAGCTTCTGCCGAAAGTTTACAGGGATTTTTTTTTTTTGGAGGATGGGGGTATTTTTGGGGTTGGTTTATTTGTTTTTTACTTTTTGCAAGGGTCACTTTGTATAGCCTTTCCTCAGTGTATAATTTGGGACAATTTGGAGGAATTTGTAGAATTATATAGAGGGCCTTTCCAAGAAGATATTTTCTTGAAATACTTTCTTGTTATCACTTCTTTGGAAATTGATACTCTTAAGACAGGTAGGGACATGTTCCTAGATGGATCTTATCTGGTTCTTAAAAGAGTGATTCTCATTGTATGACCCCTAGGATATACTTTGCAAATAGATATCGCAACCCTATGGATTTTTCTAAATCCCAAAACCGTTCCTCAGATGGAAGGAATAAATAAGCCTACCCTTTTCAAGGATGTTTAGACAAGTATTCTGGGAAAATCCAGTAATACAGGGGATTGCCTCAAATAAGTCTTTAGGATGCCCTGTGGTTGCTCTTTGAGCCACCAACAGAGTGGCACCTTGAGAAGTTTTATTCTGCAGGTCATGCATGTGAAGATACGACCTTGGCCAGGAAAAGAGGAAATGAGGAGCTTGAGCTCTCATTATTTTCCTTCCTACCTCCTGCACTGAGTCAATTTACAAAGGTGACTCTGCCCCTCTGCTCTCGTGAGACTCCACCTGCAGTACTGAATSCATCTCTGGTGCTCCTGACTCAAAAAGARCATGGAACRGTTGGAGCAMGTCCAGAGGAGGCCACGTAGTTTCTRAGGAGAGTGGAACATCTCCTCTGTGGATTCAGGCTCGGGAAATTGGGGCTGGTTAGCCTGGAGAAGAGAAAATTATGTGCAGACCTCATGGCAATATTCCACTATCTGAAGTGGCCCTACAGGGAAAACAAAGAGGGATTTTTTTCAGGAATTGTAGTGATAAGACAAGAAGTAAAAGGTTCAGACTGAAAGAGGGGAAATTTAAGGTAGATATATGAAAGAAATTCTTTACTCTGAAGTTAGTGAGGCACTGGAACAGGGTGCCCCAGAGAAATTGTGCAGAAGTTGATGCAGTTGATGCTGCATCCCTGGCAGCATCCAAGGCCAAGATTGGATAAGTCTTAGAGCAATCTGGTCTAGTGGAAGGTGACCTTGCCCATAGCAGAAAGGTTGGAATGAGATGATGCTTAAGGTCCCTTCCAACMCAAATCATTTTACGATTCTACGATCCACTCAGTGGATTTTGTAGATCCACTGGGGAATGAGCAATAGAATGGTACCCTCTGACAGATACTCAAAGCTGGAAACATGTCCAAGGCCACCAGCAAAAGAGAGTCAAAATGTCATACTGGATTGCACTTGTGCTGATTCCTATGACTGGACAMTGAAAACATCCTTTTAGGCCATTTCATTAACCCCTTGTTGTGTGCTTTACTCTGTAAAGTCACGTGTTTTATGCGTGAGAGAGTACATGGAGTTCAGTTTGTGCCTATGTTGCTGATTAATATCACAAAATGACACGTTCATGGAAAAGATGCAAGTGTTAAAGACAACAAGTTTAATTTAACACWCTGTTAACCCTAGCAATGCCTAGGGGAGACAAAGCAAGTTTCCCCTGGAAGGAATTAGGGCTGAACTAAGTGAATCCTGTATCAGTTTCTCTATCTGCCAGCTCAGCTGTGACCCTTGGCTTGGGGACAGCAATCATCCATCCCTGGACACTGCTTTTCTGTACAGCCTTCGAGTGTCCCATACCAATTTTAGCTTAATTCACACACTGGACAGACTAAAATTCACACCGAGAAATAGATGTCATAAGCCAGACTGCCTCTCTTATTCTAAGTGCTAATCAATCAGGAATAAATCCATGGGCRGTGAGAAAAATCTGGGTGTGGAATGAGCAATTATAGATTTAATGCAAGCTAGCAGTTATAAAATCATAGAACAATTCAGTTTGGAGGGCACCTCTGGAGATCGAAAAGCCCACCCCCTTTTTCAAAACAGGACCAACTTCAAAGTGAGATCATGTTGGTTTTGCCTTATCCAACTGAACTTCGACCATCTCCAGTGACATGCCATGTACCTGACAAGCTTAGACTGGGGAAGACACTGAGTTGAAAAGCTTGATTTTGCAAACCTAAAGTGTTTCTTGGGATTCTGTGGCACAAAACTTTAACTTTTTTGGGAGCTGCTATGGAAAAACAAAATATTGGTTTTACAGAATGTTYCTACAATTCACTAGAAGTTGAGCTGCAGAATGGAAGATCTAAAATGTCGTGCACTTGTATGCCCACTTAGCATATTTCAATGCTTTTTTGATCTACTTTCTTTTTATATATTTTGAAACTTAAAAGCCTTGCTAGCCAAAATTTGCCTGGTTGTACGTACCTAGCACCATGTACACACATTTTCAGGTAGTCTTCCATGAGACGGTGATAGCAAAATCAAATGAGGTTTGTACAATATTTAAACCAAGGTAAAAAAACAGGAGGCTTAACAAGGTAGGGAAAAAAAAAAAAAGAAAATCAGGAGCTGGAGAGGATTCATTAMATGAATGCTGACATACTTCCCTATTTATTTTCAGTGAAGGATTGTAATRGGGTTGTTCCTCAAGCATTAGATAAGGAGGGATGGATTAAAGAAAATAGGTGGTAACAATGCACTCCTTGAATGCAATTTAAAGTTGTAAATTATTTAATTTGGTCTACATTTAAAGTCAAAGCAAGATTGTTCTGGATTTCAAATGTCAGATCCACAACAAGATTCTAATTTTTGAAAAGACTAAAAAGTTAGATCAAAGCTGTTTAATTGGGTTATTCTTTCAGTGGGCAAAACCAAAATGAGGTTAAGGTATTAACTGGATCTGGTATCCATGCATTTCCAGTTTATTATAAACACTAATTTTCATATATCTAAACATATTTTTTTTCTATCTGATCATATCCCTGATCAAGTTTTAGCAGTTAACTGAAATTTGACCACAGTAACATTATAGAAACATATTGTGTTCTGAACTTGGGTTTTTTTTCYAGATTTTTACAGCTCTAATTACTATGGACTTCTGATCCACATTTAGTCAGGTATTCTAATGTCCACATGTCAGAGAACTGATTCCTAACATTTGGGGGTAATTCTCACCATTTATCAGTGAGAGAAATTCACTCACAGTTAAAAATTTTCTTCAAATAAGAGCAGTTATATCTAATGTGTGACGTTCATGGTCTTAGTCTCCAAAATAATCCACAGTAGATGTGTTTTTACAATGAAGAAATAGGCACATAAATGTCATATTTAAACTAAACTAAACAAGTCCAGAACAGATTTTGACACTGGGGAATAAGGTTCTCCAATCCTAGAATGGTTTATGCAGGGATGATGCTGATTGCCTACTCTAAGGTTGTTATTATTTATAAGAGCATTCCTCTATTCAGTAGGAGGAGGCCATATTATTTTTACTTTTGTGTATTAAAATGCATTAGAGCCCAGATGTTCTGAGATACAACTTGGATTTGAAGCACAAAGAATCAAAGCAGTAAAATTCCTTTTTAATTTTTGAAGGCCTCTTCAATTACTTTGACACTACAGGAGGAAAACTTTATCTATTAATTATTTCTTTCTGAAAAGACCCTTATTGACAGCTCATGGAAACTATGTCCTCCATTAAGCAAAAGAAGAACATAGCAAGGATCTTGCAATTTCTGCCAAGGTTGAAGGGCAGTAATTGAAAACAGCTTCATTTGGTGGCTTTAATTATTTAGATAATTGTAAATTATAAATACAATTGGAAGTTTATTGTGAAAAAAAAAGAGCACTAACAAGATATCCCCCAATTATTAGTAATCTAGACATCTCTGATACATGATTTTAACACAGTAGTCTTCCTGTTTCATTGCAGGCACTGGGGTCATTCTGAAGAATCTTYATATTGTTCAAAAGGAATAGCTCATAATTTTCCTTGTAAACTGAAATAAGAAAAAATATATGATCAAACACCCTTCAGGTACTAAAACATCAATGACAGTAGATCTAAACATAGCTTGATATGGCAGATGCTGAAGGAACAGTCATATAATTCTATAAAATGCAATCTTTTGAATTAAAGTTTTTGTTGGATCCTAAAACAAAGGYAATGTGCTCAGACATTGATCTTTTCTAGTGTCCTTCTGGAAAAGTTTGTTTCTAGGAGTAGTAGACTGGATTAAATCAGAAATGGGGTCCTGAGAGAGGAATCAAAGAGTGGGCTGGGCAGAGCACACTGGAGTCAATGGGACCGCAGAGTAATGAGGGAGATGCACTCTCTGCCTTTTAGCATTGCTAGAAACATTTTAATTTAGACTTGGTCCCTGAAACAGTTTTGTCATAGAAATCACTTGGGACTTGAAAAAGCACCAAGTCAATTTATTCCCATTGCAAGACTCTTTTCACTGACAGTCTCTCATTGTAGCTTAGATAAGAAGAACAAAGAAAACATTTTACAGGGACCTCCAAACTAATTGTGGGTGTAACACAAGTTAGATTAGATACTTCTCCAATTAGAAATGATTACTGCTGCAGAGAAGCAATCTTTTCTAGGGCAGAAGCCCTCATGCCCTTGGCTATTTCCCTTCTGAAAAAAAGTTTTCATCTCTCTGGCCCTTCCTTCCTAGGTCTCACAGCTACCCAATTCCACAGACACTGTCCCAGAACCACCCTTTACACATTCTTCATGTCTTCAGAATTTCCTCTCATTTTTCCAAACTCATTCCTGCTTAGTTTTTCCCTTTCATTTCAATAACTCCCTCCCTTTTTCACTCCAGAGTTGGACTTATTCATGGAAGCTAATTAAACTTAAACCATATTGCAATCTTTTAATATTAAAGGCAAGACTGAACATCCTCAAAAGCACGCTGCTATGAGTARCTTACTGTCCCTTACCTGTCCCAGAAAGCTTTCAGTGTAAATACCCAATAGTCCAGGTCCTCCCACTTCACTCATTCCTCTCTCTTACTGTGACTCCACAGCCAAAAATTCCCCAGGACAGGCTCTTCTTGCAGATCCCTTCTCCCCTCAAAATAGCATCCAGCATTGAACTTGGAAGCCTCTGACTTGGCCGTGCAAGCTGACAGTCCCTCCAGAAACAAGAGAG
>NW_026623255.1:3351880-3379321 GCF_030028575.1 Malurus melanocephalus
AAAAAGAGAAAAGAAAAGAAAAGAAAAGAAAAGAAAAGAAAAGAAAAGAGAAAAAAAGAAAAGAAGAGAAGAAAAGGTATTGTAATCCTATATCCTCAGCTTGCCACTCTTTATCCCATACCAAATAAGCTTGTTACAACAGGAGTATGCATCTTGTGCTCTCCTGGCAACACTGAATTAAATCCAGACAACTCAAGGAGACCATTCAGGAGGGAATTTAAAGAAGGGGATTGCATTAGCTGAGTGGAGAACTGASGAAGGTATAAACAAGTATTTCATCAAAGACAAGGTCGGAGTGAGGGCAAATGCTGGCAMGAGTCCAACCATAGTGATAAACCTGAGGGAGATGCTGGTGGAAGAAAAAGTTCAGGGTCAGTGATGACAATGAGATTTCTCGCCTGGGGAGAAAAGAAAAAGTCTAAAGACATGAGAAAACTTTAGCCTAATTAACAGCTCTCCTTGTGGAAAAATTGGTACCAAAATAACATAGCTTAATTATTATCACCATCATTACTTGAACCCATATATCTTTTAACTTCCTACCTAGTTAGTGACACGGCTGTGTCCTGGCGTTTCCCAGGGATTGTCCCCCGTCATGCAGGCTGGCACTGCARTGTTCCTCACCATGGGCAGCCTGGACACCTTCCACATGGAAAAGGCAGTGGTGGGGGAGGTTCTTGTCCTCTGCCTCGGAGATGCTGTTTGGACATCACTAARCCAAGTCATGAAATGCCGGGGTGAACGAGTGGAGCAGGTTTGGGTTCTTAAGGTCATGCCCGAAGTGCTTTAAAGCGATGCATTTTCAGCTTGTTTTGAGCTCCCTGCATACTCTGTGACAGAGATTCATAATGTCTCTGTACTTTCTAAGTCCTTTTAGGGAGCCAAAAGCAGTGAATAGCAAAATACCTTAAAGGTATTAATTCAGGATTTAATTCAAACAGGGCCCCATTTGACTGTCTTTACCTAACAGTTTAATGRGCATTTGCAACTCAAAAAGAGAAAGACGTCACGATTGCTGGGTTCCAATTAGGTTATCCAAGGAGGTAACTCACTTTCTGTAAAATATGGAAATCTGACCCAAAGAATTCTTTAGTAGAGATTGCGCTACAGAGGAGTGCAGCTTGAAAAGCAGGAAAATGCAGACATAAAATGAAAAATGATTTTACAGAAAATGTGTGCCTTTCCCTCCTTTTTCTTAAGTCATTCTGATTTTTCAGCATTTTGGCAGTTTTGATAAGAATTTCCACTGTACTTGTAATTGCCATGTTGTGGAGACCAAGGAGAAGGAAAACCAGAAGGCTTTGGGTAATAGTTCTTCTGGTGGAACTGAGACCTGAATGCAGCCATATATAGCAGCCTGGTGATGTCTGGTACAAGCCATAAAAAATGCCTTGAGTAGTCTATAAATTACAGCTGTGAAAAGGGAACCAAATCCTTTTAATGTGCTTTCCTCAAGAACCTATTTTTATGTACATCTGTGTGTTTGCCTAAGCCCACATGTTATTAGTTRACCTCTGAATCTATCAGGTATAGGGACAATAAAATCCACAAAAGTTAAAGCCTAATTTAGTAAAAATTGGTCTGGTTTTCCTGAATTTCCTGTACTTTTTTAGGCATTAGTTTTGTTACCTGGTGCGCCTGCAATTGCTAATGTTCCCGAGSAGCTTACAGTGCTGCTAATAAAACGTGCTACAGAATTTGGATATAAAAATTCCTTTCCTATTAAGAACTACTTCTGGGGGGGTTTACTTATGCTTTGCATGAGACAGCTAAGTGTGCAGATCAGTGGCAATGAGGTGMACACCACGGTACCTTTAGCACCTTGTTCTGTCAGCCCCTTACTCCTCCACAGAAAACATTTGGCCGAGAGTGGCCAGGCCCTGGGCAGTGATGCTGAGCCAGGAGTGGCAGGGAGACATTGTATATCATAATTTAAAAAAAAATCTTCCTTTAACAAGTGTGAAAAAAGTAAAGCTTTGACAATAATATGTTTGATTTTGAGAATTTTCCCTAGCTTTATAAATAGTGTGTACTTTAAAGGTTTAATATTTTACCTTACAAACCATTGGTGTCAAGTGAGTGTCCAGAAAATTATTGTAGCTACTGCTGAAGAACGTTATAGGGAACTGAAAAGTAAATAGGATTAATATCAGCTAATTATCTTTTTGAATAATGATTTTCATATAATTTTTGAAAAAGAAATTACTGTTGTTTCTAGTGCTACTTGATGATTTAAGCAGACAAAATAATGGGAGATATCTCCAATGGTATAATTGCTTTAATTGTGCATTTTCAAGTAGGGTGTTTAGATGTCAATTTCAATACATTAAAAAAAATGAAATGCCTACCAAAGCCATTGCTCCTCATTTAACGAGTTTCTGTGGGCAATGGAAGTTTTAAAGGAGAAAAAAAAGAAAACAGGACTTCTTCCTTATTTTTGTTTTGTTTTCAATGTTTTTGCTGCATTATAGCTTTCAATATTGCTGAGGAATCATGTGAGGTCAAATTCAGAAGTGAAGCAAAATTTTATATAAGGTGCCTGACACCAAAACTTCATTTARCTGTCAGAGAAGGAAATATATAAGCTTCTTAAACTCACAGAAAGGAAGGGCTGACATTTTCATACACATGCAGAGGACCAATCTGACACTGGCGCATAGCCAGCGTATATAAAGATGATTTAAAGATTTACATTCTGAGAAGGCAAAAAGGAGATGTAGAAGTCTGTGTTCTTGTCACTTCTCAGACGCAGACCTGCCTATGACTTATATAACTTGAACATAATATTAGGGAATTCATTTGCACCTAAAAATTATCAGTTTACAGAGTACTGCATTACATGTTGAAGTAAGAATTTACTCCCTCAATCATTTCACAAAATTTTGGCTCACTAGTGCTTATCTCTAAATTGAATTTCTTAGCAATGCTTGGGAARCAGGAATATAAGGAATAACTCAGGAGTTACCTGCTCAGGTGTGTAATGAATGGCAGATGCTGCCACCATCAAATATCCAAGAAGGGGTTTATTTCACTCTTATAAATTAAGTCCATGTGCAGAATTAAGTTCAAGGACACCCTAAAACCCAGCACAAGCTCTAATAACTGTTTTTCAAGTTTTATTCATTTCATCCACCATAACACTTATTTCCATCACTGTTTGCTRTTCCAACATGATTGGTTTTTAATAGGCTACTTTAGGGTTATTTTAATTAGATTATAACATTTTCAGAAACTTTTTTTTTTCCTTGGAAATGAACTAAAAATCAGCTGTGTGGATAGATGGGGGAAATCAGAGCTAAAGGTTCCATGCATTTTGTTCCTGTCCTTGTTGAAATCTTACTGTGAATTGAGGTGTTACCATTTAAAAAAAATTCATAAAATTGCCTCTTAGATAGTGCTCAAATTTTAAACTACATAGACAAGTATCTAAGTACTATATTAGTTTGGTTCCTTAGGATTTAAAATTATACAAAATTCCCCAGAGAAAGCTGGCCTTTCATTACTTTCCAGCATCCATGTTTGCCCCCCAAGAGCCAGGACTTTAAGTAACTTTTGCATTAAAACTCATCCCTTAATTAGAGCTTTCATGTTCATCCACATTGCTGTGCTCTGTGAACAACTCCAGAATACACCAGACACAAAGTCTAGAATCATTACAAAACCCTTTAAAAACTGTCTACATCTTTTCCTCCTACCACAAGCCCATGCCAGGAAGTGAGACCAGAATTGTTCCACTCAGTGTTTGCCCTGCACCTTCAAGAGGTTTGCCCTTCTGTATATAAAAACTGTGTGAGAAAAATGCTGCACATCAAAAATCACCAAAGGAAACAATCAGTATAATGCAAACTTGTGCCTTAATTTTTCAGTGCTATGTCAATACATAAAAAGAGATCCTTAAAATTAGATCTTAAAATTCTAGTCTGAAATAGTTTAAAGGTACCTCATAAAATTAACAGTCCTACCAAGTGTTTATGACATCAACCCCAGATTTAATAACACCGTGATTAAGGGAGGCTGTATACCTAGGATATTATTTACAGTAAGAAAAGACCAGTTCTGTTTTTATGGGAAAGGTGTTTTTCTTGTTCAGGGCAGCAACTGATTATCTTCCCACAACTTTTGGGTTGTGTCAGACACCGAGAGAGGCCTGATGCTAGACTCTGTAAAGCCCTGAAATCATTTGCATTTGTTTTGTAACTGCATTTCTATGCAAATGTATAGCATTGGACTTAACACCAGCACTTCTAAATCCACTAAGTAGAGACACTTTCTGAGATTTTGTCAGAGGGAAAGGATTAGAAGATTTAAGTTTGACTGAAATGCTGCTGGAGTATAACTCATCTGAAGAAGTTTCAGGAGTTTAAAAAGTCACTGTTTTAATTTTTTTTCTTAAATTTTCCTTCTAGTTAAAACGAAAAATAAAAAACCCTTCACTCTTTTCTGTACCTTATAAGCTGTAGGAGCTTTTTCCTACTTTCTTT
This sequence comes from Malurus melanocephalus, assembly GCF_030028575.1. NCBI lineage: Eukaryota > Metazoa > Chordata > Aves > Passeriformes > Maluridae > Malurus > Malurus melanocephalus. The sequence goes on from NW_026623255.1 coordinate 3,356,362, forward strand.
TCCCAAATTCTCTCCAGGTAATTACTTACTTTACATGAGAATAGCTTATCATTAATCTGTGCACACCCACACCCCACCCACTTAGATTCACTTCCCAAATTTGTTTGCTCCATAACACTGCTCGAATTCAGTGTTTATTCGCCACTTTTCTAGCTTTTAGAAAATCTCTGGCCCTCGATGGCTTGCTTAGCACAGGTACACCCCGACACGGTTTGGGTTGTAGGGAATACTCGACTACGGAAGAGGAGTCAGGAGGGCTGGGGGAGCTGGAGWAGGAACACACTTAAACGCACTGAATGGTCTGGATCGTGACAGGACTCCATTTCTTGCTTTCCCCTTCTTACCAGAAGAACTTAAAATTAATCCCAATAGCCACAAATACATAGCAGATCTTCCTTATTCTGGAACAGTGCTAACTCCTGGTTACACAAACAYATAAGGGACAGTCATCACTGTCATAGGTGACACAGGCCACAGARCATCACGTTGCAGCTCTTGCATTAAACATTTTTTTGAGCTGTGATTTTGAAAGCTAAGTGATAAAGAATGCTTAAAATTACTAGGAAAAATATCTTCATGTATTTAGTAATTTTCGCTACTAAAATGTGGGCTTCATTTTTAGGTTGAATAAATTTAATTTTGTACTGTTGCTTTAAATATTTTCACCAGAGAGTGGCAACATCACCTTCACAGCTGACCAAATACAGATGCCAAATCCACCACAACTTATTCCCCAGCAGAAAAATGCTCAGTGTAGGGCCCTTTTCCTCGTGTCACATCTCAAAATCTAGAGGATTGGTTCAGCAACCAAAGGGGGAGGAAAGTGCTGCTTCATCAGCTCAATGATAAAAGAGTGGAATAGAACAGAATAGAATAAACATGAAATGCTAGAAAATCTAGCTGGTCCTCAAAGAGAGGACAAATTTGAGAAATTAGGATAGCAAAAACCATTCTTCGATGTCTGAAGTGTCCAAAACATTTTTATTTGTTGTTGGCAGCCAACATCTCTTGCAAGTGGTGTGAGTTGCCAACAAAGGTATACTTGGAGTTATTTAAATTTTCTCTCRGAATTATTAGCTTTGTAGGCTTCCTGAGAGCTATTGAGCCACAGTACAGGTTTTGCAAGTACAGTGATATGCCTACAGAGCATGATCAGATAGAGCTCAGTAATTGAGGATGGGTTTATCAAATCCCTTTGGCAGTGTCATAAAGAACTAGGCTGTGCACCTTAAGCATTGCAGGCCTCTTTTTTAATTTTGGCCTTTGTGGGAAGRTGGATTGTGCTTGTAGTCTTTTGATTAAGACACACCTATGAACTGCAAAAGGGGCATTATCCCAGGATTCACTCATCAGAGGAGTGAGGATGCAAGGCTGTTTTTTTCCTTCAGCATTGATGCCATAATTGAAGAGACAAGAGTTTTAGCAAAAGRCATAATGTATTAGATCTTTTCGGTACTAGCACTGCCTTTTCATTTATCTATTAAGTATATTTATTTTACATTGAACACTGTTTAAGTTGAAACTGGATATTGCATTGCAGTGGTGAATATTGCAGCACAGCATTGTAGCTAGAAACCAGAGTGTTGTGGCTAGATAAGAAAAGGAAAAACATTCCAGATTAATTCTAGGTTGAAAGTTAGAACATGGATTTATTCCTCTCCCACTTGACAATTAAAAATTGTCTCATTTAGAGGAGACATGAAAGCTAACATGTCAAAAAGGAGCCCTTTTTTTTCAGCTGAATCCTTTTTCTCACATCCACCACTCTGGGTGCCCTCACAGATACTAGCAGCAACAGAAAGGATATGGCAAACACCAAAGTCTAGCATGCTGGGAAACCAAGAAGGAAGAAGGGATGCAAAAAAACCCATTCCTTTTAACTGCAGTCGGTATTTGTGTCTGCTTCAAACCACTGCCTCATACACACAGGTTCGTCTCCCTGCTTGGGTGTAATTCTGTTCAGCCCCATATGCTTGCTCTGCACATTCACTTCTTGTCTTCAGGAATTCTTGGCAGCCTGTGAGCTGTGGTTTATATTGGGTAATTACTGGAGTTGAGTTATTTAAATGTCCACAAGGAGATGAAAGTGGAGGTGGGGATTTACTCACCTAATCCAGCTCTGTTTTCTGACGAGGAGAGGAGTTTAACTCACAGTCAAAACTGGTCTCCAGGTTATTGTGATGACTGCAGCAGGATTTCCAGTGTGAGCACTTCATCCCCTGTAGGGGCAACATTCATCTGGCACAAGGGTTTGRTTATGAGAGCTGCTCCAAAACAGTTTGAGATCCAATTATGAAATGATGAAAACACTTAGGGGACATACAGGATGTTTGATTTAGAGAAATTATCTCCTCACAGGTAAAATGACCTGTGCTTGTTAGTAGAGTGAATAATATCATCTGAGGATGTTAATTAAATTGCTATTTCTCCACACACTGGCATTATGTTATGCAGAAGGAATATGTATTGATGGATTTCCTCAGTCAGCAAGGGCAGAGCACGTTCCTGGAGAGCAGGTGGCTGGCTCTCAGCTGTCCCTGGGAACCCACCCCAYCAGAAACCCCCTCCAGCTCCTATCGAAGAAATCCCTCCAGCAGTGGCTGCATAAGTGAATTGCAAGCTGAACTTTGGATGACCGAAAAGCAAAACATGTTGGTCTTTTAATCCAGCTGCTAGAGTTGGACTGCTGCCTCTTGCCTAACCATACTACTTTCACCCTCATCCCTGTTCAGCTCAGCTCCTAGCCTGGATGCATTTAAAGCATCTAAATTATTTGCTCTCCATAACACCACTGTAAGCACGCTACTGTTTACCAGGCCTTAGCTGTTCTTTCTTCAGGCTTTGAACTCTAATGACTCATTCTGATATATGTGACATGATCAGTGCTGTCTACTTTTAATTAKGAAAAAGATTTTTCTGATACTCTGGTTGCAATTTTAGTTTTGGCAGTTGATAATTTTCCCAGGCTAGTCCAAGTGCTTTCAGAAGTGAAAGAGAAAACAAAGTACATTTGTACCTTAAACTACTTTCTGGAATGCGTTAAAAAGACAAGTTACGTGTCAAAGTAGCTTTCCCATCAAAATTCAGAGAGTAAGCCTGCTGAAAGCAGTGCTGTTCCTCTATGGATGGCCAGATATCTCAGACTCAGATACACGTTTTTAGAAAAAGCAGAGAGATGTGGTTTGTCTCTTTTTCACTGCAGGAGAATCAGTGAAAATCCCAAGGGACCATAAACAGGCGTGTGTGGAAGCAATTGTAAGAACAGTGCCCTCACCACCACCTCAGACAGCAAATCTAAATCAGCCCAGGAACATTTCAAAGTATGATAGAGCTACTGCTCTCATGCTTGTTTCCACAAGGCTTATGAACAAAATCCCTGTAGAGCCTGACTCATACTAACCTTACTTGCCATCTCTATCAGAATTCATGTMATGAGTTAGAGCCACAGTCAGGATCTTTGTCTGAAAGGTTATGCATTTTTGTTAGAAGTCTAATGTCAGGAACCTAATCTTTGTTTTAAATTAGTATATTATCAAGTCTTCTGACATTTGTGTTTTTAGCCTGGAGAGGAGGAGACTCGGGGGAGACCTTATCTCTCCCTACAACTCCTGAAAGGAGGTTGTATCAAGGTGGGAGGCAGCCTCTTCTCCCAGGCAATTCATGAGAGGACAAGAAGGAATGGCCTCAAGCTATGCCAGGGGAGATTCAGGTTGGACATCAGCAAGAATTTTTYCACTGAAAGGGTGGAAAAATTAAGTGTTGGAWATGTTGGATTAAGTGTTGGAAATGRCTGGATGTGGCACTTAGTGCWATGGTTTKGTYGGTAGAGTGGTGTTTGGYCAAAGGTAGGACTCAATCATCTCGGACATCTTTTCCAACCACAAAGATTCTGTGATTTCATATGATGACAACTGTGGTCCSACTTCATTCAACAGCACTGCAACTCTCCATCTACTTTTCATTCTGTCGATATATTGTGTATTCATCCAGGTGTGTCCTCTGCAGATAATATTTAGCTATGGCTGCTGAATTAATCATTTACAGCTCCCCAAGGTAGGCTTTGAAGAGAGAGTTGCTTGTATCTCAAAGGTCAGCCTGAGACAGGGTTACAAATCCAAGGTGAAAGCTCTAACACTGCTAATACCCCACCCTGTGTGTCTAAACCAGAATATTCTCCCAATAATCAGATATGGGATGTAAATTATCTTTTGTTTTACTGGGTGAGGTAAATCTTGAAACAGCAATCATAAGCGGTTGTCTGAGATTGGTGGAAAAATGAGGATCTGAAGCCTAGGCTGTTGCATGCAAGGCCACCAGTCTACCAGAGGAAGCTGAGAGCCAGGGACAATGCTGCACTGGAAGATGACTTCTTAAAAACAGAAAGAGAAAATCAGACCCCGGCCATTTACTGTGGAGGATGGTCCTACCTTTCTGTTGTCACAGATGAAAAGTCGGAAGGATTAGATCAGCGAAGAAAGATACTGCTTCTAAGAGTGAAATAAAACTAATCACAGCCTAGGAACACAGCAGCTCTGTGTCATTGCTATTCATCTTGGAGAATACCTGATCAGCAAACGACATCGTTCAAATGAATGAGCTGCAATGAATTTTGCAAATACAGGAAATAGATTTTGTATCTGCGARTGCTGATTGATTAAGCTCTTTCAGACTAATAGGGCCCATTTACTGCAGTATCACTGGGCAAAATAAGAATCCTTCAGAAACCAGGAAACTCAGGAAAGAGCTGTGGATGAAGAATAAGGGGTCTGCAGCACTGCTCACATCTGCAGGACTGTGCAGGCTGCGTGCCACCTCTTCTTTAACCCAAAAGTCTGATCTTATTTGGGCTCAGGACAAGCCCCAAGGGTTTCAGRCTTTCCAAAATGCCTGCTTTTCTTTCTTAGAGCCAAGCAGAAGTCCATACTCAGCTTCATGAAAAACACCACCAAGAAGAAACAGTCCCAGTGACACTGTGTTTTCTTTCATCATTTCCATCTGACAATGATAACTTGGAAATTGCAYGTGCATCATAATTATAATCTGTCACTGCTGTCCAGAAAGAGAAAGTGCAYAGGGAGGAAGGTTGTGTTGTCCCTCAGATTAATTTAGTATAAGGGACTAAATGGAAAACCCACCTAACACCTWGTGCATCATGTTTCCTTTTTTCTGTCAGTACTGGGGCTGCACAGCCAGCTTTCAGCAACGACTCTTTCCTCACAGACATTTCCCCAAAAGCCTTGAAAGTTTCAATGCCATTTAATATAAATTGAGTTTTTAACAAAATTTTAGAATTTTACTGAGTTTACAGTATCATCTGTTACACATCACTAGAAATCAGCATTGTTTGACTATGGCAAGCTGCACACATTGTGAATAATTTTTCAAAATCCTTGGAAATAAGTAACTTTGATAAGGTCTTTAGAAAAGATTCAAATGTGACCTAATTTTGGCTCATGTAACATTCTGCTCGCAGCTTGATCTTATCTTTATACAATTTATGTACTGCTAGCTGCAGGTCTTGAAACTGTTCATTGAAGCCCRTTCTTTCAAGCCCATACGAAAAGATAGCCATTGATACATTCATCTTTTCTACTAAGCTCTTCAGATCTTCATAACCATTCTCATGAGCTGATTCTATTTCACCAAAGTAGCATTTTCCCTTTCTTGATAAAAATGTCCTGTAAGAACCAGGAAACTTCATTAGATGGTCTACATGTTGTATGCTAGACTTACACATTAGAGCTTCATGTATGTGGAAGCCACCATTCAAATAAATGTAAACCACATATTTTCAGCTGTGATTGATAAGTGAATTATTATCTTGGATAACAAGATACAAGATTTTTCATTTTACTTTAAATATTCTGTTATTTGTGCTGGAATTGCTTTACACTGTCATTCAGGGAGTACCAAAGTGAAAGAGTGCATGCATTTAATTTGCTGAATCATAGCTTACACTATAGCTTGCAGGAGGAAGAACCAACTCTTTGTAGCCAATCCACTGTGTGAAGTGATGCTAGCAAATAGTTGTAAATATCCTATATATACACCTTATACATATATGAGGTCCTCATCATGCAAAACAAAATCAGGCACWAAGAGGAAATTTATTGACTTTGCCTCCTTAGAAATAATCACTTTTGTCTATACTATATACTCTTGGCTCCCTTGGTAATCAATTAAAAAATTATAGACAAATTGCCATGATTATCACACTGCTTAGACCCTCATTCTAGGATGAGATGTCAAATAAGGAGAAATAAATTATACCCCYGTCTTTTGGAACTTTTATTCAGCTGAGATGGATCCTGCCTTTAGTTAGCACACTGTGCATGAGGAGAAGGAAGAGAGACCCTTCTTGCACATAATGAAACACGTGAAATTCTTTCTGAAGGCACTTTTATTTTACTGTTGAGTGTTCAAACACTGGAACAGACTGCCAARGAGACATTGTGAAATATCCATTCTTGGGTATTGCAAAACGTGGGCAACCTATTCCAGGTAATCTTGCCTGAGCAGGGAGGGTGGACTAAGTGGTCTAAAAAGATCCCTTTTACCTTTGCAATTCTGTGCAACACATTGCAAAGTTTTATTAAAGAGTGGTTGCATATCACTTTTAAATCAGTTTTGTGTTACAAGCCTGACATATAGCATAATTAAGAATATGTGAGAATGAGATTTCTGCTAGATGTGTAAATAAAGGGAAGCTCCACAAGAAATCTGTCCTAACAAATGTAAATACCTTGATATATWACAATTACTGACTAAGGCAATATGGAAAGAGGACCAAGCTCTTTCACGACCTACATGAAGTGGGTTTGAAAGTAGATTAGAAACAGTAGTTAACTCCTCTCACATTTGGAAATAAAGCTATCTAAATCTAACACAATGGTAGAGTACAATGACRTTGCTGTCAATTTGATACATTCATCTTTCTCCGGCTTTTTCTAAAGAAGAAGAAATAAATTATGTAACAGACAAACTGATAAAACTACAATTTCTGACATTCTTGACATCCTTATAACATTAAGAAAGGACAAAGGCTGATGAGAATGAATGCCTATTTCCTTTCATTCTGCTGACACTTGGAGTTATTCACTGTAGTCACAAGTAGCCTCTTTTTGTACTATGTCTCCATATCTGAAAAGTTTTAGAATGAAACATGAAAATATTCTTAACTTGCCTCTACCCACCATTTTTTTTTTCTCACTACATTCCCTAATTTACTTCTTCTACCAAATGAAAGATCTGGGTCATAGAAGCAAGATTGAAATATATTCATTCATGGTTTCAAGTATAAGAAATTTGCTAGCCACTGTAGCCAATCCAGTCACTAATTTCAGATACATTGAGCTTCAACCTGTCTGCTGACATAATCTCAAACTTTAAAATATGCTCTTTTACAAGTGAACTGAATAATTAAAAACTGTGATGCCAGCATGTATTTTGTCTATAGATTATACGTATTTATAGTTTAGCTGTTCCCCTACAAACATCTAATAATGTATCTGCTGTAATATTGGCAAGAACACTCATAGGGTAATAATCATATTTATCTGAGGCAGATTCCCACAGTCRAAGTGAGAAGGGTAAAATCAGCACAGAATCAATGAAAGAAAATAAACAAACAAACAAATGCCCTAACATAGCAACTAATGACAAAAGATGAAAAGAGGTGGAACCAGTTAACCAGCCAAATGAGCATAGCAAATAACCCTGAAAAAAGTGGTATCAAAGCCTCTGTTGTTGCCCACACCACAGAGTGATTATCTCAGAAACATGGGCCATTTGGGGCCAATGGAGTTCACCAGGGGATTTCCTGAAATCTCTTTTTGCCCTCTGGTTCTGTAATGTAAACGTGAATAAAATTTAGGCAATAAGCAATATTAAATAGACCTGAAGAACTTCTCTGTTAGGACAAGTTGCTAAACAAGGAATAGCAGGAGAGTAACTGTGAGTAGGGTCATTTGTTTGTAATCATGATGTGGCTTACAGTTTCCTTCTTCCCAATTTGCAGTGCTGTAATGTGTTTTAACAAGCACAAAATCTTTATTCAAGCTTTGTTCAAATTTCCATTATTAGGCTCATAACAGACASCATCCCTCTGAAACTAGATGTGGCTTCAGATTGATACTAAGCCTGACTCTTCTGATGATTCAAACATGAGAATTTTTCTATTTTTAATGTGCAAATCCTTTGAGAAGCTCAAGCATAACCACATTGAAAATTCCTGCTTTGTCTGCTAATTGGAAATTGGAAAGACTTACTGAAGAAAACATAGGAAAATTAGTTGCTAGGAATTATAATTTRTTTATTTGTTTGTTTGTTGTGATTTACACCACCRTGGAGACACTTTCCTTCAGATTAAAATCTCTTCTTATGCTTGGTTATGCATTAAAGAACGGTGGACCCAACTGTAGAAGCATTTAATGCTGCTGCAACCTCCATTCTCAGAGGTCATCTGCCCATTTTCAGCTTTTTACTTTTATTAGTGATGTATTTCATCTAACCATCTAAGTGAAGCTGGACAATTCTTTCTGAACATTTGGTAACACTAATGCATCCTTCTTTGCATATTATTTTTCACATTCCTGAAAAAAATTAAGTATTTCATTTAAAGTGGAATAGAACATCCCATGTGAAGCAAAGTGACATTTTTGGGTGTTTTGCTTTGTCAAGTAATTTTTTTTTTTAAATTCCCTTTGATCTGTTCTACTTTTATTTTTATTTATAAATCCTACYGCTGAACCAATAAAATCAATTACTCATGTCGGCCTAGTTTCATCTACAAAGGTTTTGCTGCCTCCTTCTATTAAAGAGGGGGTTCCCAAAGCACTGGAGCACTATCACAGTTATCAGAATCTGAGACCAACAACTTCTAACCTTRTAGTTGGCATTACTGTAAAGTTGATAGGATTTTGTAGTCAGTACGGTCTCATGACAGCAGTTTTGGAATAATCACTTCAAAAGTATATAGCACCATTTCTGAACATAGTTCCCAAAGCAGCACAGTTTCACCCACTATTTTAGTGGAGAAAAAAGGTGCTTTGTGTCTGTTGACTATTCTGGGCCTTATTCAAACACAGGGTAAAAGAGAACAGTTCAATTTGATACAAAACAGAGAGGGTTTGGAGAATTCTAGCCCTAATGTAAGTGGGTAAAGTTATGCTGAAGTTACCTTTAACCTTTATGGAGTAAAATCCATAATTTTTGATTGTTTTTAATTTAGGAATTCTATATTTGTTTATTTTAAAGATGAAATATGCAACGTACTTAGATGGAGCACCTCGCTGCAGCTGACGGTTTATACCACCACAAGGTGTAATAAAGCCAGTATTTYGTCCAGCCACCAAAATTTATTCAGATGTTGCATAATCATAGCAGGGGATATACAGTGCATTTTGCTACCCAAAATCCACTTAGTGGTCACATGCCTGRGAGAAATCACTGCAGAGCCAAGGTAGGGTAGAGTTGTACTGACAGACAAAAGCCCGAGGTGCTGAGAGTATTTGAGGCCCCTTTCTMCGATCTAATGGACAACAGATGTGCCTTAGTGAGGACAGGATTAATCTTCAAACATCTCATACCCCCTTGCTATAAGACACAATGGGAGTTGTTCATAAAAGGAGAGGACTGCCTGCCCCAAGCTGAATTTTCCAGGGATGGGATGGGATCCTTCTTCTGACTGAGTGCAGAAGAGGTCATTGTAAGTGCTTTTGAAGTGATGAATGGTGCATCTAACCAGCTGGAGAAGGCCACCTGCATGCCATACGCTGGCAGACGTGGAAGTACTTGGGAAGCAGTTAATAACTCCCTGAACTGACAGGGGCAGATTTTGCAGCCTCTTCGCAAATGGCAGCTTCAAAAAGTAGATTTGCATTTACCCTCAAACCAAGACAACAGCAGCTCCAGCTTATGCATGCGTGTTTGTGTGCATGTGTGCACGCGTAGACGTGGCATTTTATAAACCCTCTTGTCGACTCGTTCCAGAAGGGAGGCAGGAGTTTCTTCATTGTGCGGCTYGCGCCGTGTGCCAGCAGGACAGGATGAATTGAAGACAGTATTCCAAGTAGCCKAACGCATTCTTGCTGTTGTAGCTAACTTTCAGTACAAAGCAGGAGGAAAACAAARGCCTAAAGAAAGGAAAATTCAGAAAGATCTACAGTCCAGGGAACCTGAAAGGGATTAACTTGGTCTCCCAGGCATGATTCGTTATGCTGATCTGAGAATAAGACAACATGGGGCTGTGGTAGCTGCCGACCTGCTAAGCCTCTTGCAAGTCTGAATTGTCAAATATCACCTCCCTTCCTGAATGACTCGCTCCATCTGTGTTTGCTAGTGTCCACATTGACAGCTGCCTGCCATCTTGGCAAGAAGGTCAATGCAATCTGAGAATCTGCAGTGGACGTCCAGAGCATGCAAACACAAAAGCACACAGCCCTTAAGCTAACAAAGCCTTTAAGCTAGCCACTCCAGCAAATAAAGCAGTCCAGGCATCTCAGTATATAAACTAATTCCAAAATCATTAGGAGTGCTTGAATCCATTAACATAGTGGTGGCTGAACGTGTATTTGCTCASACAAGGTAGTGTGAAAAACTGAAGACTCCTGCACATATTAACTCCCAGTCAGCACATTCAGACCTGGAAGGTATGTGTTTCTTTAAAAAAAAAAGAGAGGCACATCAATCTATCTCACTCACGATCTACGTACAGCTGCTATTCAACAGGGTCAATAATTAGCTTTCATTTTTGTAACTTTATCAAAACACAGAGGATATCTTGCTATGAATGCATATCACTGAATATATAATGAGAGCATTTTAATAAAAAAAAAAAAAAAAAAAAAAAAAAAAAAAAAAAAAAAAAAAAAAAAAAAAAAAAGAGGTAAAGAATACATCACTGAACTAGGAAAGAATAAAGAATTGAGAATTCCACCCACTGTTACTCATCCATTTGAATAAGAGATGAGCTGCCAGTAAGGAGTACAACCAGCTAGTAACACTGCTATATTTATATAGGTCCTTCAGAAAGACAGAAAAATATTAACATAATTTGTAACATGTTGCTTAATTGAATCAAACTCAAATCCCTGACTATTTGTGATTAGCCTAGCCGCTCCTTAATCAGAAACAAGGATATCATCAGAGGTTTTATATGGAGGCTATATACTGGTAACTGGGTATTTATAGAAATCTTCCTTTGTGCTACTTTATCTTTGCATGGTTACAGATTCATACATTACGCCTCATTTTTCAGACGGCATTTTAAAGAGGTGAAAATACCTCACGAAACAACAAGAAATATCGTAGCTTCATTTTGCCTTCAGGTTCATGCATTGAAACCAACTAAAGCCTCAGGTTAAAGAAATTTAGGTCACATTTGTGCAAAACAGTTCTGCTGCCACAGTTACTAGTTACTCCTGCTTGCATAACTGATATTTTCAAGAAAGCGAAGTAGTCTGTTTCTTAAAGAATATTTGTTCAAGGGATTCAGCCAGAAGAATTTTAAAAAGAAAAGTGGAGCTCTAGCAAGCAGCTTTTCCCCAGAGGATGCATTACAAACCAGAGAAGTTGTCCAGGCAAACGCTTGCAGCATTACTCACTGTCCCCCGCACCCTTCACTACTCCGGGGGATGAAGCATTGACCTTGCTCTGTTCTGTGTGACTGAATGGCAAACAGGTGACTTCTCCTGGAGCAACTGAGGGCTGTGGAAGTAGGAGAGAGAGAGAAAGTCCATGAGCAAAATGTTTGCAACTTTGCCCAGCTTCGAGGCTACAGAGGTTCAGAGGGGTTGCTAACTCCATCCCACTCTGGACTATAGCTCAGGAGGGTTGTAGAAACAAAAGTGGAGAGTGGAGAAACAAGAAAGCCCTACAAAAGCTGACCAAGTTCATTCACTTCACAAATACAAGATTCAAGCTCTCATCTTTACCAAGCAAGACTCACCCATGAGAAGACTTCACCCTCCAGCATCTTTGGAGTCCCTTCCCCATTGCAGGAGTAGATTTTTTTTTTGGCCCAGAAAAAAGAGTTGGCTGCTGGCTTGAGAAGGGTCATAGYTCAGGCTGGGAGGGTCGGTTCTGAATTATCAGAAACATCAGTTTCTGACAGTTCTTTGTGCTGCTTCCTGTGCCAGGAGAGAGTGAATTTGGCCCACTACAAATACTGTGCGGTAGGTTAGGATAATGCACTTTCCGTAGTCCAGTTTTATGTGCTATTAATAAATTATACTATTCCAGTGGTTTTCTAACAGCTCAGCACGAGTTCATCAACTTTCATCTCTGTCATTAGAATATACAGCTTTATTTATTTATTTGTTTGTTTGTTGGGGGGGAGGGGGGCATAATCCACCCCACACACTCCCTCTACTCATGAAAATCTTTCRGACAATTTGCATAGTAAATTGACAAAATATCGGCTTAGATAGTGTCTCATCCTTGAGCATTGTTATTTAATATATGTTTCCAATTCCTACAATTGCCTCCCTTAGGCATAAATTTGAGTAAATAAACTGGCCTTTCACCATACCTTGAAGGTCAACTAATTCAGGGTCTGTGAAACCACTGGGGGATGTGGGTGCAAGGACCCTGCACCAGTATAGCCTTGCTTTCTGCTCCCAGACATTCTTTATGTCTCCATAAAAAGCCAACTCTCAGGAGCTAGGCATAGAGAGGTTAATCCTTATTACTAGTGACACTGGAAAAAGCTTATGACAGATGCACAGTGGGTCCCCTTTGGAAGACTGCATAACTGAGAGCATGGGAAGGATGTTTTGCACAGAACTGCCAGGAGGCTTAGAAAGTGTATTAGAAAAATTCTGTTTTTTTCACTGCATAGCTAGTTTAATGARCCTCTGTGCCTCAGGGTAAGGGAATGTACAGTATTTGAGCAGATAATCTATGTGACGTAACAAATTAACCTCTGAAAAGAACCTCCATAGTTATGCAAAGCTGTRTCTTGCTTTCTTTTGAATAACTAAGCCCCATATCCTGAAAAAAACACAAGTTCTTGCTAAAAGATAGATGGGCTTGTGCTCTGCTATTACACTTGGTAGCAAAAATAGCAATGGGAAGAAAAATAATGTTTCCATCTTAGTGGGACACCATTGTGTAAGCAGCTTGAACAAATGGCCAGGGTGCCTCTTCAACCACCCTGCTTTCTATAGGGAACGTTTTGTGGAACAAATTCCGCTTTTAGCATAGATTGGCATTATTGGCAGGGAGGATATTAAATCACAAAGTGGSACAGAACCCTAATTAGCAAGAGTCACTAAGTTGCAAGTTTGTGCTGTGATCGAGCTAAAGCACTTGCAAAGATTTTTCTCTGTCCCACTGGGGCTGGACTGATGCCCTGAAGATTAGGCAGGGCTGCATAATTCCCTAATGTCTGCCTGAGCTGATGCTAGGCACTGATTCTTTCCTCAGCAGCTGCTCACAAGGTGCCTGGACAGGCTGCTTCAGGGCTTCTTGTCCCCAGGATCATTCCTTTGCTCCAAACAGTGTCCTCTGTTTCACCTGCTGCATTTCCCTGCATGGCAGAGAGCAGCACRGGACTTTTTCTGAAACAGAGCCATGGCGGTTGTGCCATAACTTCTCTAACAAAAGCAAAATAAATAAACTTTACCTTTGCTCTAAGTGAATTCCTGCCTTCCGAAAAGCCAAAATAATTTAAATGTCAAAATAGGGTGCTCAAATTTCGTAAACAACCAGGCCTCAGGATTTCTAACAAAAGTAAATGCAAAATGAGCTGGAGCTGGTTCATTACACATGAAGGCTTTCAGGGAAGCAGTCACAGTCTTTGTTTGCCGGCTGTTAGGACTTTCTTACAGCCTAGGTAAGTGGTTTCATGCAGGCAGTTTTCTGAGCACTAAGAAAAGTCTCTCTGYGGCTTTTGGTTCAGGGCAGCCATGCCAAAAACAGGCAAGAAGGAAAAACAATGCTGATATCTGAGTGAAAGTTTACAGTACACCACAGAGCTGTTCTCTCTCAGTCGCTTTCTGTATTATTCAAAGTTTCCAAAGAGAAAATTTTCTTGCTTAGTGAGGAGCATTTCAGTGTGAGATTAAGGTATTCTATTAATTTTCAAAGCCACAAGAGTCTTCAGGATTTTTTTTATATATATATCAAAAAAAAGTTGACCATATAATTTACCTTCTGGAAGTATCTCTGATAATTTCCTGATGAGGGTACAGAATAAAATGGCAATTTAGTACTAAGCTAAACCAAWTAATGCAAAAGAATAAAATAAAGATGAAATGGTTGTGCGCTGCATCTTTCTCACCATGCTGCATTTGGTTGCTGCATTATAGCAGCTTCAGAACAATGCACCTTCTAGGGAACCATGCAGAGCACAGTGCTTATACTGGGAACCAAAACCTCAAACAAGGCAACATGCTTTAGATCTGTGCTTGAAGGTATTATCTAATCCTCATTAATTCCAAACATAAGGAGTGGTCTGAGTAGTAGAAGGTCGAAATCATACAGCAAAAATGTGAAATTACTTAGAGTGAACTCACAACAAGGCAGTTTTCAGTAATTAACCACTTAGCTTCCAGTTGTAGGCATATATTTGTCTTTAACTTATGAGTAACCCTAAAGAATGCAAGTCTTTGGAGTGCAGGTTATTAAAAGTCACACAGCAGAAGTAAATAACAGCTGTGGGGGACCTGAGGAGTGGGAGAGAACTTGGACTTTAACCTTGTCACTCCTTCAAGAATGATTGTTCCCTGTCCTGACCTTGAAGTAGTGGGATTTTCTGAAGGGAGAAATTCCAAGTTTGTGGTGAAAAAGGAAACATTCTCTGGCAGATTATTTTGTTAACAGCAGCTGTCTGAACCTGCCGGGATACTTGGAATGTCCCAGTCAGTCCCAACAGAGAAGGCGCAAAGGGCAAAGGACAGGTGAGGTTGTGCCTGTCTTCTTCAGGCTTTTGAATATTTGCTCTYTCTGGTCTCTAATTAGAGCTGGAACCAGAGCTCCAAAAGTAAACATGCCTCTGCAGAGAGCCCGAGTCTATATTTGGCCAGGAGAAAATGCTGCCTCTCACTCTTACCTCGAGCACCAACACACTCRTGCAAGTGTGATTGCAGTGCAGAACAAATCTCATGGGAGGGAGAACTACTTAATTTGCGCTGCTGCCTAAACAATCACTGAGAAAACACACCAAGGTCTTCTCAGCTTAGCTGGAATCAACTCAGAGGGCAAGTAATGAATCTAATTGTTACGCTAGTTTCCATGTCAGCAAAATAACAGATGTACAGTATAGCAGAGGAGGGGAAACTYGGGTTTTGTTTGTTGAGCAGGTGCTACATTAACTGTCACGTGGAAGTTTCTCAAGTGTGTTTGGAGCCAGTTGGAAGGGAGCCAAGAGCACAGCTTCCATTTCATCCCCTGGACATCCAGCTGTGCAGCTGCATAAGCCCCCAGAAGCAGCTGAGG
Organism: Malurus melanocephalus; assembly: GCF_030028575.1. NCBI lineage: Eukaryota > Metazoa > Chordata > Aves > Passeriformes > Maluridae > Malurus > Malurus melanocephalus. Next base: position 3,371,800 of record NW_026623255.1, read on the forward strand.
CAGTGAAAACAGTGACACCTTGTCACTTCTTCAACCATTTCTAATGGCCCACCACAAATATGAAATAAATAAAACACCCAGGAGCCACCCTCCCTCCATTATGAAGACTGTGACCCAGCTGCCAGATATGCCTTCCACAGMGTGCAAGGCTGATGGGGACACCAAGTTATCCCTCACCTCCAGCAGTTACCGCACCCAGCGTGTCAGGGAAGGGTCTTAAGTCTGCACATGTGCTAAAGGGACTTTTGGGAGGGATCAGTGGGGCTGGATAAGCGTCACAATGATAAGCTCTGTTGTAAAAAAATGATTTGACATGCTAGGCAACTGCAGAGAAACCAGCTCCTGTTTAATAGCAGTGCATAGAAAACGCAGCCAGCAATTAGGCTGAAGCTGTCATCAGCAGGCAGAGAGAGGCTTAGCACTATTACAAGAGCTGAGGTGGCTATTAAGTGCAGTCTGTCTTCACTGAACAATCCTTCCGTGGCCAAATKACTTGGAAACTCCTGCTGATACTTTGCACAAATTCTTCACCTAAGTGGTGCAAAGCTGTGGATAAGGGTGAGGTCCTACAAATGGGAAGGCACCCTAACATAGATTCAGATAAAATGTGATAGCAAAACAACCTACAACCAGAGTTCCCAGAAATGTGAAATGTTCAGGGTGTTTTTTAAGCTACAGAAGAAGAGAAAATGAAAGACAGAAGTATTATTCAAGCACATCTTTGAAGAAGTTAACTGATTATCAGCAAGAGCTGAAAAAAAACACTGTGTGAGTGTTTTTAAACAAATAAAAAGTAAAGTAAACTCAAATATCTGTTTCCATGTAACTGGCATTTAGAAATCAAATGAAAGCATGACAACCTGTGCAACACTGATAATAAGGATAACAGTGTACACAAATGATAAAATACTGTGCAGTTGTGCAGTGCTGTATTGTCAGGGATGAAAGTCAATAAATTCAATGCATTGAGAAGTATAAGGAATACCTATACATCAGAATTCTATRCTGACATTGAAATATGTACATGAGAGTTATACCAGTGACTGAGCAGAATGGGAGATAACAGAGGTAGACTTCAGATATTATGACAGGATGTGATGCAGAAATAAAATATTTGGATTCTGCAACCAATTGCTTATTGAAATTACTAGTTGGTGAAATAATAGAAAGATACCCATATTTTAGTAGTGAATTGTGCCGAGGCTGTGCTCTGTACAACAAGTGACTATGTTCAGATTCAGTTTTTGTGCTAAAACGCAAAAAAAAACCCAAACCAAAAAACCCCCTCAAAAAAAAACCCAAAAAACCCCAAACAAACCACAAAAACCCCACCAACTTACAACCCTGCAACTGTAGTAGCTTACTTCCGGGGGGGAAAAGAATAAGGGAAACACTAAAAAAAAAAAAAAAAAAANTGTAGTAGCTTACTTCCGGGGGGGAAAAGAATAAGGGAAAAACAAAAAAAAAAAAAAAAAATAGGAAGCTTTTTAAATTAAAAGAAGAAGCTAAAAAGATAAAAATGCTTACAGTTACCATGGAGACAGTTTATAAAATAAAAATGAGATGTTCATAAGAAATGCATACCACAATCAAAAGACTTTTAAAACCTTAAGAAAAGTTAGCATAGTTAAGAAGGAGAGTACAAGAAACTMGGAAAGACATCGTGACATCTTCAAAAATAGAAGTCTGTGAAAGAAACAGAAAACTGAGAAGAATAAACAGGCTGGTAAATGTATAACATGGTGTCAAAAATTATTCYAAGAAAGAGCTTGTTAATCACATAAAAACTGCGTATTTTCTGAAAATACCAACCAGGTAGCAACAGAGCCTTCAGCACTCAGATCTGAAGTACAAGGGCATTCTAAAGAGCTGTATAATAAAAGATAAATGATTGATTTCCATCAATATTTGCTACAGAGCTCTTTGCAAGGTTTTCTGCTAGAGGGCAATTTGAGGAGGTGTTTAAAATTAAAATATCAACAACTTTAAAAAAAAATTGAGAAAATATAATCACAGATAACATTGTCACAGCTGTCCTAAAGCAATCTCAGCTATGAATACCCTGGCTATTAACTGCAGTGCATAGCTTTGTCACTCAACTTRCTCCTAGAGCTTAAGACATTTTGTTTTAAGACACTTAAGAGTTTTGTTTCAAGATTTTGCAGGAGGCTTTAGAGAAAAAAGGCTGACAAATGAGGCTGATTTCCATACCAGCTAAATTGGTCATTTACAATAAGAATAGCATTTGTAGATAATTACATAATACAGTCAGAGCAGTCAATCCAGCCTTTGGAAGAGGAAGTAATCCAGGACTCTTTTGAGAAGTGACAAGATCTATTATCAGAGCAGTGTTGGGGAGCCCCTGGGGCAGGAGTAGAGAAACTGGAGGGGCTGGGGCAGCTCCAGCCTGGGGAACCAGGCACCACCTTGGGAAATTTGGACCAGCTGAGGCCAGGGCCACGCTTGGACACAGCCCTGTGGGTGGCCAGGGTGGGCACGGTCCAGGACAGGGCCAGGAAGGGCTATGGGTCCTGGACATTGSGCCCACTGTGTCAAAAATTGGACCAGGGGCTGAGGGTCCCTGATGGAACAGCTGACATGGGGCCCTGGAACGAGCAGCCCCAGGGGACATGAGGGGACAGCAAGTCCCAGGGAGCCCTCAAGGCCTGGGTAACTCTGTTAAGAATCCCCTTTAACAGCTTCTTATGACACAGGTTTTTTAAAAAAAGTATCATAAGATGAAGATAACTCACTGAGAAAGGGAAGTGGGGACAGTAAATGGTGAGGGGTTTCAKAGCAGATGGGGTCTGCCAGGGGTGYGGATTGCACACAGGGACTGCTCTGGAATCTGTGTTCACATATGTTCATGTAGTTCATAAACTGCATGGAAATGGTGAGAGCAGATGTGGAAAAGCTCATTAATGATAATGTTCTCTGTGGTATTAAAAATAAAACTGCATTTTTGTAACTGTACCTCACCACTGCACAGCTGCGACACAGAACTGCTGCGTGACAAGGCAGCGAGGCAGAGAGGGAAATTCAGCATCTCAAATGCACTGCGACCGGCGGGGGACAAAAGCACTCCGCCTGGACACAGAACCCAATCCCACATGGGGAAAATGAAATCCAAAAGGCCCCACTGGAAGTTCTTCACAACAACACTTAGGTGGTGAGCAGAAGTCGGAATGGCAACCAGACGCTGTTCAATGTCTGTCGYGTACAAAAATTGTCAGTGTGTAAACACGATACAGAAGTGGCATGTGGCTTCTGTCTGAGGAGAAGTTGCACAGGCTGAAAATCCTCAGCTTCGGAAAGAGATGATGGAGGGCAGAACTGTCAGAGCTTCACGGAGATACAGTCTAGTGAAAATAAATTCAGAATGTTTATTCATAATTTTCCATAAAATAAGAACTGGAAGAAACAAGAGGAAATTGGAAACAAACTTTGAACAAGCAAAAGCCCTTTATTTTTACATATTAGAAGTTTGCATAATAGAACCTGTTGCTATGGTGTGTTTAGATGTCAGTAATCTAAGACAAGCWCTGAATGCTATTAAACAAATTAATGGAAAAGCAGTTTGTTTAACTTGAAGATACAATGCTATTTACTACTCAGGGAGCCCAAAACATGGATCAGAGGAAGACAGGAGAATGTCATGAGGCGTGATGTGCAGTAAGTAATCTGTATTTAATTATACATTGCTAAATTATTTCTCAAAGATTACCTTAAAGACAATCATGAGAGTATGGAACCAGACAGACCTTTATCATGATTTGCAGTAATGTTCATATTATTTCTCCTAAGCTGATGCAGTACTGCAGTCRGTGATTCTGCCTATTGCACCTTCTCATTGGCTCCTGCTGAAATGAGCTGCCTTTCTCTTCATCTCCTGATGTATTTCATCTCACATAAAGAGGGTCCGCCCCAATGCTGGAGGCACTCCCAACATATTTTTTAATTAAACCACTGCTAGTATCACTTTGCATACCTGGAATTTAATAAATGCCTAGCACTGAAAGGGAAAAAGCRATCATCCTCACTGTGAAATTGCACATTCCTGAATCCAATAAGGTGAGAGGTGTCAATTCATAGCTCCTGAGGCTGCAGCTTCAAAAACACTTCCTTTTTTTTTGGCACAGATTAATTTCTGCTGGGGTCAGTTCCTTGACCCAGATCAYGGCCCAGCCACATGGTGATTAGCATTTCTGCAACTTTGCTTGCAGAAGTGCACAGCCAGGTCTGGAAGTAGAGGAAGGGCCATCTTTAAAGCAGCAACCTCCACTTAAAGGTGGTTGAAAAAACTTTGATAGGAAAACAGGAAAATATAAGCAAAGCAATTTTTCCCCTTTGCCAAGCAGTAGAGAACCTGCRCCTTTCTAATCATGTCATCATACAACAGTATTGAAAAGGCAGACATAAAGGCAAGGCTTCCTGCTGCAGGAACAAAGAGGGAAACAGCTGCTTTTTGAAAGGCAGAGTGTCATCTTCCTGCACAACACAATGCTACAAGATAACAGGCTGTGTCATATGTGTTCTCCAAAGAGCACAGCCGGATGAACTCAGACAAGTACAGCTCATCTGGTTAGATTTTACTGCCCCAGCTAGCCAGAGCTCGCGCTTCTCCTAGAGCACCTCAGTTGAAAGCACACTTGACACTTCACCACTCAAATTATTCAAACAAGCACCTTTTAACCCGGTGCTTGAAAAGTTTAAATGAACAGTAATGGAAAACTGTTAGCTAATGAAAAAGGCTACTTTGTCCCACACAGTGTTAATTAAGCATTCCTAAAGATCCAGTTCCAGCTTTCATTATACCCCACTGACATTTAATGCTTTGGGATACACTGAAGAAAATTCTCTTATTTCAAAACCCTACTGAAGCAAGGAGGGAAATTACCTTACTTCCACCTACTCTTGCAATCTGCCAAGTTGGGCTATAAAATAATAAATACAATGTAATAAGATAGAAGCATCTTTGATTTCATGTAGACACGTCAATAAAATAGCTGCAAAGAARGCAGGTGGCCAGCTCTACTGTCTCTTCTGAAACCACTAAAATACTGCAATTACCTCCCCTTGACACACTGACTTACCTATCTGCAGGCTGCTCGGCACCCATCACTGAGCAATATGCACCTGGTGCCTGTGTGGCACAGTGGACTTTGCCTTTCGCCTGGAGCTTTGCTTCTGATAGTGTGCTCGGGCTGTATCTCAGTGCCCTGCCAGGACTGTTCCTCTGGAAACATATGACAGAAACATGGACAGGCTTTCAGTGGCCAGCAATAATATCCTTTCAACATCAGCATGTGGAAGTGCCTGCATTTACAGTGCACAGTCTAAGTGGGGCTATCAGAGCTGCAATAACTTCTGTCATCATGTTGGCTCTGTTTTTCATTCTTCCTCAGAGCTTTAGGGCAGGCACACGTACTCTTCCGTACCTTATCAATAAAGAATGCATGCTTACATTCCTCACACTGAGGTAGGCACTGGGGTTTACCTTTATATCTGTTTCCGTGCCAATCAAAGATACAATTTTCCCCATTTCTCTTCACAACACTGGCTGGGATTGTGTTCTCATGCAAAAGCAGCTGGCAAACAACCCCTAAGCTTTGCATAATCATCTCCCAGAAGGTGAATYCACTCTGCTGAATCCTTCTCCAGGTTCAGAACTCGAGACAGGATGTGTCTCAAAGAAAAGGTCTTAGGATGAGGCAGCTCTGAGCAAYCTGATCCAGTGAAAGGTGTCCCTGCCCACAGCAGGGGGCTTGGAACCACATGATCTTTAGGGTACCTTYCAACACAGGCCATTCTATGATTCTATGATATGATCCTATAAACTTCCATTTACAAGACACAACGCTCTGAATTCTCACTACCCCAGAATGGATGAAAGGGTAAGTGGCTGGTTTTCCACAGCCTAATTTCTACATCTGGTACCTAAGAAGTAGACAACCGGCCTGTCCCAAGGGGTTTGAGTGTCTAATTTTTGTTATGTTTTCTGACTGAGAAGGACTAAGCCCCMTTGCTTTGAAGGAAGTAGGCTGATCACTGCAAGACACCCTACTGAGCATGGAGACAGGCCAACTCCTCACGCATTGAAGGTCCAACTTGATTCAATCTCTTCTGAGGAAAGTGCCAGTTTTGTTTATGCAGTGGCTGAAGCAATTTTGAGTAACTCAGCCCTGTTGCCATAATGGGACCTCTTTCCCTCTCCTGTGTTCTCAAATCCCCTCTACACAGACAAACAATCCACGTTTAGACACCTGTTAGTACAGGCTGTCATACACTGAAATTCACACTCTGATGGTGAAGAGCTGCACACCCCACTCACTCGAGGAAACTTCAGGCAGCAGCTCCCTGAAGATTTGGACTGATGAAATCTGGAGGATGCCTTTTCCCTCCTATCAAAAGCATCAGAGATAACATGATCAAAGGAAGAATGCTCTTTAGGCTGTTTATCTTTGCAAAGAATGACCTGATGATGTTTAATGGGATGATTAGGCATAGCTATGGTTTAACGCATATTTAAAAGATTATTTCCTTGATTAACTGGTTGTCAGAAGGAAAGTATCTAATGACAATGGAAAAGTAATTTCATCAGTGCATTCCAAGAGATGGTTTGCACTCATAGTCTTGATATGCAATTGGGTCTCTGTAATTGGGTCATCTCTTAGCAGAACCTCAGAAACAGAATTGTGTGTTATTTTAAAACTGGATTTTAAAACTTGCGTTGAAAGGAGTCTTTTCTGAGGCAGACTAATAGAATGGGTAGTCAAAATATTGTAATCTAGTTAACAGAGGTGCTGCTGTTTCTCACATTTCTTTGCCTATGCCTTTTCGAGATGGGCAGAAACAGGAAGCATGTAGAGGGTAAAAATATACTTCTGCTGAAATTACATACAGTATATGGAGTGCTGAAATTTTAAGCCATGGCTTCAATGTTTGAGACCAGATCACTGAATTCATGAGCTGCTGCAATTTACTCTACTTCAGAGGACCCAAAGAACTAACCAGTGTGTGCTGGGTATTATGCAAAAGAGGATGTCCTGTTGCAAAACATGTGATGAAGCCTTCAGGCACATATACTTCTAGAGGCTGAAACTGATTTACTGACACAGGACAAGGTAGAAGCTTTGTAGGAACACATAAATAATTTTAATTAACCAGGCACTGTTCTTCTAAAATCTTCTCCTTTCCCTGTACCTCTTATATCTGAAGTATTGAGGTATCTTTCATCAAGTAGAAGAAAACTGAAAGAGTCAGCTTCCATTTCAGACCAAACTCACAGACTTTGCCATTATTCAGTATTTACATAACATAAATGTCCAGACTTATTGTACAGATAAWACCTAACTGTGTAACTCTAACAGAGCCACTTCCTTTAGTTTCAGGAAACAGAGAACTTAAGAATTGCAAGTCCATGTCTCCTTTAATAGTTCTCAAGTATTGCTTAGCTGCACAAACTGAAATCTCTCACATATTGAAGGGAAAGCAGGCAAATTGTGCCCTCTCCAGAAAAAAA
>NW_026623255.1:3379412-3409744 GCF_030028575.1 Malurus melanocephalus
CACCTCCTTTGTCCCTCTGTGCAGGTTTTCCCACAAGGAGAAGCAAGCCAAAATTTGGCTTCTGATTTCTTATTTGAACGAGGGAACCCAAATAAAGGAGCTCATAATGACAATCTGCCAGCAGGCACTGCAAACATATTATTTACACAGAATCACACACCAGAATACCTGCATAATCAAAAGTACACCTGCAGCTTTAATTATATGAAAATCATGGTAACAAAGGGCAATGAAAGCACCATGTTTCCATCTTTTTATTTTAAATCTCATGTTTAATTTCAGTCTTTCAGAGCCTTTCAGACCTAGAAGTCAATTCTAGGTCTGGCTCTCGAGGTTGGACTGATTCTAGGCTCTAGGCTGATCGAGGAAGGAAAAAAAAAACATTTCCCAGCTGCTGGCTTCTCAAACTAAAGAGAGGCAAATGTCTGCATGTGTTTCTGACTTTTGACTTCTCTGTGATTTTGAGCTGACCCTAATTTTAGGTGTTGAGCYCAAATATTGTGTAAAGTGTCGAAAGTGATACCAACTGTTGCCTCAAAGGATAAAACTTTTTCAAAAGTCACCTTGCTGTCCAATAAAGATAAAAAAAACCAGGAACAGTGTGACTATAAGTGCCATAACAGAACTTCATGAAATTGAAAATGCTTATTTCTTTAAAACTGTATTTTCTCTTTAATTTCATTAAGKTAACTTTAATGTCCTCTTAATATCAATCACTTTATCAAGGTGGGCCAGTCAGTACTTGATATCATCTGTGCTCATTGTTTTTGCTTTACATGAGACTCAAGTTAAAAAGCTGTCAACAGAGGAAGTCTTCTGCTCTTCCAAAACTATATTAAATTTTTGCCATGTCCTCTTCCTCAAATACAACCACGATGTCCTTATTTGGGAAAAATTCCAGTTAGTAAGGGAGCGAAAGATCAGGACCAAGCCTTCTGCTAAGATGGTGACTTCCTCTGTGAATGGTTATTTTTGCGTGACTAAGGCTTTTTCAACTACAGTTTCTGACAGACTTGTGGTGCAATTTTAAAATGGGATAGCTGAGCTGTTCACTTCCTCAGCTGCCCATCCCACCCTGGCATCCTCAAGGACAGCATCACCTAAGCTGCTTACAACTCACCTCCTGCTTTCAGCTGGTCACGTAAGGTAAACCAGCTCTGATTTCAGTTTATCTTAGTGTGTGGCAGAAATCACTGGGGCAATTCCAATATTCCTCTACAGGAGATCGTGGGCAACATCATCTACAAGACAGGCAAGGCACACAGCTAGAGGCTGTCTTCCGACATCTGATTTTAATTTACTGCAGTGAGTCGGGCAGGGTTCTTATTTCCATGTTCTTGCATTTGGGAGTAGGTTGGATTTCCAAAAACATTAAGTGGTTCAGGAGCATAACTACTGTAAAAAATTAATCAGACTAGTAAGCCTAAGTCACTTTGGGACAGCTAAGAATTTCACTGATCACAGTCAGAGCACTTTTAATATCCTCCTCTGCCTTCTAGCATAAGGACACTGTTTTATTTATGCTTCACTTATGATGAAAAAGCTCCCAACATTTCAAGCTGGCAAGATAGGGCTTGCATCTAGTGGGAAGCAGCACAATGAAATCACTATTAAGGCAACATTTTTGACTCTTCTGGAGGGGAAAGGCAGGATATCCCAAATAAGTGACACAAATTTATTCAGCCTCCTCCTCATGATGAAAACTATCAGCTGACTTTCAAAGAGAGGCAAACTCAGCCCTCAGATAGCCTTAGTAAAATCAGTGACATCATTATCAGGGTTCAGTACGGTTCTGTGTATCTTAATGCAAACATATTTACAGATTATGCCCACACTCCATAATCGTAGCCCTATACTTTAGTCTGTGACAAACAAGGTTAGCATATTAAAAACTAACAAAAAAACCCCACAAAACTAACACACCTCAAAAAACAACAACAACAAAACAAAAATAAAACCAAACAAAAAACCCTAAAACAAACACACCAATACCCCCCAAGAAGCTGCATGCAAACACACCTTACACTGACTGAAAATCCTGAAATCCCCCGCACTGTCAATTAGAAAAAAGAAGAGCAATACACTTAAAGATGTTACTTAATGAACTGATTTTTCCCCACCTCTGTGCAAAGAGTACTTAGAGAAAGACAACAAAATTTTTGAAACAGAAACCAGACACAAAAGCAGTAAGGAATAATTTTATGCTCTACTAATATGCATTAATTCTAGGCTCAAAGTCTTGCTGTGCTCCACAGCAACAAGGAACTCTTCTAAATRCCCCAGCAACTGCCTTGCAATCTTAGGGCTGAGTAGAGAGAAAAAGACACACTCTATGTGGACCTTAGCTTTAGTGTTTGTACCCTTCCTTCTATTTTTCCACTGCTTGCCTTSTTTCAAGTGTGTGGTCCACGACAGAAATCCACTTCATTGTTAGATCAAAGAAGCCATTTTAGCTTACACCCCACAGGCATGTAGTTCACAGACAAATTATTCCCAGTTTCCACTTCCATACTTCAATGTGTTAAGAATACAACATAAAAGCTAATAATAGCCCAGTGTGGATGCTATATAAATACAAATAATGAGGGCTCCCTTGGTTAAGTCCTCTCCAAAGCTCAAACTTTTAATAGCAGAGGTAAATGTCTTGRTCTCCTCATGAAGTTTATCAGCCTTGATGAGACTGGAGAGAAATTCACTCTGACTAAATGTCCATAAGTGATCTGTGGTAAAGTGAATCCAGTGGCATTACACTCATTTCCTACTGAACTGTAGCTGACCTCTTTCTCCCTTTGAAATGTGCAAGGTTGGCAAACTTCAAAAAAAGCCCAAACCAGTTCCCCTAAGTCCAAGCAGAGATATGTCAAACAGCCTGATCTACAGAAAAYATTTTAGTCTCAGTCCTCTGACACTCTCACAGGGAAAATGAGCACATGGAGTGGAATTCCTCACCTTGCCCAGCATGCAGGAGAAACATCCTCCCATTCAAACACAAGCCTTTTAATTCAGTTGTCACTGTGACCTTTGTAGAAGACATCTGAAAACTGCATTGATCTTAAAAAATCCTTATTATTTCCAAATTGCAGAATGACATAAACATTTTGAGTTGTGCTARTGCAGTCTATAGGATGGTTTCAGTGTCACATCTGCATGAGTGAGTCACCTTTGGCTTCCATCACAGTCAATAGAGTGAAATAGTATTTCTAGTTCTGTATTTGTTTCATGCTAACAGAGAGCAGTGAAATAAATCATGTGGATCATGACCGAAAAGCCTCTTTTCTTCTTCACACAGCTATAAAAAACAGTAGAGGGTGATGATTTAGGATGTAGACATCTACCTGTTAATATCCAAACTTAACTTTTTCAGCCCAAAACTGCAACTGGATTTCATTCTGGACCAGCAGTAGACTTCATATCTATGCTTTTTATCACCCAAGTACAAGTGCCAGCAATGAATGGAGACATGCCAGCTCTTAGGTGAAAAGATCACCCTGGGGGAAAGGGGATTTCACAATTCCATTTCCAAGGCCTATCCACAAAAGCTCTGTGGTGTTTGGTTTCCATTACCATACCTACCAATGCCACCATTTCTTACAGACATCCAGCAGTTTAATAAACAACATCAGCCTTAGAGAGGGGATCACTTCCAGTATTTGTCATTCTTTTAGGGATTCGTGATGCCCTGGTTTGTTGCATCATTTTTCAGATCACTCTCAGACAAAGATACAGCCTGGAGGGCTGAATAGACAGCCACTCAAAAACCTACACAGAGAATGCAGGGTCAYATTAGCAAAGTCATAACATTTTCTTCTTTTGTATCCCCAGTATAATTTATTCAAGGAAACATTTTCCACAGAGGAGACAGGGTGTGCTCAGTCTCTTCTTGTCTTTGAGAGGTTTGCTTTATATTGTATATGGTGTAGTTTGCATCCAGCTCTCAGCACAGATGAAGTGCAATCCCTCACGATTWCTTCTTGTGAACAGATCACAAAAACTGAGTGGGTTCCATCAGAGTCAACAAGATTATCGCAGGAGTAGGATATAAAATCACTGCAATGACAGTAAGCAAGCTTGCCCTTTGTATTTGCCAGTTTAATTGTTGTGCCTTGCCAGTYAGTCAGGAGGGATTTATGCCTTGCTGATGGAAAGCAGCCTTAGCTAGCAAATCTGGCAAAGTATGAATAAGCATCTGTTTATAGCTAGAAAGGAAAGTCAAAATGTTTCCTAATAGCAACCCCTTTAAAACCGTTYCCATTTCATTTTAAACCAGACAGGATCACAAATTTCTTCTTTATACCTAAAACTCTACTCCTAGATAGATCGTAATTGTCCTAAGGGCTTCCATTAGGTGGTACTACTTAAGGATTACAGTTGTATGATTTCTTAAAAGTTTGCTAAAACATTGTTTTATACTTGTAAGACCAYAAAGCAATCTAGGCAAAGCCTTGCCTGCAACAATATACATGAAATGACAAACTGTTACTCCTATGCTCTTGCTCCTGCCTGTGTCAAAATCATTTCGTGAAAGAAATGTACTGCAAAAGTCCACATGCAAGTTTATTGACAGGAATAACTGCAAGTCCTTCCCCTGACTGCGGTAACACAATACTTTTCACATTATTGCCCTTGCATGGTGCACCTTTTTCCACACCTTACAGATGAAAAAACACAGCAAAATGAATCAAAATTATCTGCACAAGGTCAAACAGGAAATGTGTGACAAAGCCAGGAGCTTATCTGTAGATTCCTCRCTCCCAAGGTAGCACCTATCTTCAAATCTAATTCTGATTTCTCACACTGGAGACAATAAAATATTTAAGCYTTGATCCTTTAAAACTCTAGTGGATGAAAAGCAATACATATGATTATTTCTAGTTGTAAAATACAAGATTAGAAGAGGAAACTCTGTGCAGATGGCAAGTAATTCAAAGGTKTTATCATTGTGCCTCTCCATCACTGGAGAATCCATGAGGTTGGAAGTTGGCATGATCTGCTCTTCTGACAGTGAAGGGAACACCTCAGGAAACAGAGCARTTTGAAGTCCAGTGGTACGTGATGCACATTTATCTGGCTTGTGTCACTCAGCCCACTGACAAATACAAACAGTGAAGATCATCTGCTAGCAGTTACTCTGTCTAGACACAGTGTGCTCTTCATTAGCTAACTGTTCACACCTCTCCCCATAGGCTGCAAGACAGAAAGAGAAACAGAGGGGAAATGTGCAGCAAAATTGACTCAGTAAATGAAMGGCAGGCCTTTTTCACTGCACGGTTAACCTGACAGGTAACTCAGCAATTGGGTGGCCTCTGTCAGGATCTCTGCAAGCCATCATTTCAAAGCCTACACAAATGTCTGTGTCACTCCCTGTATGAGGAATTTTCTGTGCATTGACAACTCAGCCGCCCTTCCTGGTGCAGAACTTCTCTACTTTTGTGGGTAATTGTGGGGAAGAGAGGAATAGAGTGAAGACACTGTAGGACTCAAAGTGTGACATTACCCTCACAGTTTTATAATTATCAAAATGCTGCATGTATAACATAATTCAAGATTGCTGTGTTTTCTCCTAGAAATTGAGGAATACTGTGTAAATCTAGCTCCTCTGAAGCATTACAGAATCAGGAACACAATCTGCAAAATTATTCCTCTTTATACAGGAGTTTAGTTGTATTGAATGGATTATGACTAGAGTTAGTCAGAAATTTCTCGGYGGAACAGTTTATTTTGTCAGAAGAAAAGCATTTCATGGGAACATACCTGAGTGAAACAAAGAATTTAATTTTAAATCTCCTGGAGTCGAAAAGTTACTGCTTATTCTGGAGAAGGATTTTGTTAAAGCTGCCTGGTGCCACTAGGAGTAGCTCAGCTGGTAAGAGCAGGATGTTAATAATGCCAGGATTGTGGGTTCCATCCCTGTATGGGCCATTCATTTAAGAGTTGGACTCAAGGATCCTTGTGGATACCTGACAAATCAGAATATTCTGTGATTCTGGTAATTGTAAAAGCTTCTGTATAGATAATATAAAAGGTACTTTGATTATGTATAATGAAGTATGGGGAGAACTCCTCACTCATTTATCATAAGATTTGCAGGCTGCATTGGGTTTAACTGGGGAGTGTGGAGGTGACAATTCCTGCTGCTCATCTCACTTCTGACCATGCTGGGTTTTGTCCCTCTCAGAGGACAGTGAGTACAACCTGTGCTCACTGCTCAGCCACCCTCATTTGCAGCCACAGCTACCACAAACCACTGCCAGCTTYGATTTCCATCAGCCAACTTGGGAAACAACTCCAAGAAAASGAAAGAGGCAACRCCCACAAGCCTGAGAGCAACAAAAAGTGGGCAACTGAAAGCAGCAGTTTGTCATTAAAAACTCTGAATGGACAAAGGGGCTGATGAACGGAAGTGGGATGGAAAATCATTTGAAAATGTGTTTTACATATTCTGTCTGGGTTGCCACTAGATTTGTTTTCTGTCTGATACGAACAACTTTTAAACTCAGCATTTGATGTGGAAAAATTTTTCTGTCCCCAGGTTCTAGTTGTGTTTGTTCAACAGTAGTGCCACTAAAACCTGAAGCAGGCACACAGTTTTAAATATCCCCATGAAAATGTAAGGAAAAAGCTCAATTACACTGAATTACTTCATAGTGTTTACAGGATGATAGGAAATTCCATTTTCATTGGTTGTGTCAGGTTTAGATGGGTACAGACCACTTTCAAAGGAGAACAACAACAGCATCTATAACTGGGAAAATACATTAGCAAAATAGAATAAGACTTCACCAGCCCATGAAAAGCCATGGAGAACTAGGACCAGATGCCTTTTGGCTGGCTCACCCAGGCACTGCCACAGCAACTGGCTGACTCCTGGCACTTCTACACCCCTCTGGTTGAGTAGYCAGTGCAGTCCTGTCGCACACCTCACAACAAATATTCCTCAGAAATGTCTGTTTCAACACTGGTGCTTTTCATGAGAYGGTCATTTGAAAGTACACAGTTAACTGATGCTCAGCCATGACGGAAAGCCACTTCAAAGCTCTGTACAAATGTRTCTTCACTGTTTCTGCACTCACCATAAATGTGTCTGGAAACACATCCTCCACCAAAATCGCAGCAAATGTATGGGGGCTTTAATAAAAATAAAATACTGCATGAGTTTTAGGCCTTGCCTAGAATAAACTGTGAATGCCAAAGCTCTCTTGCCCCCAGCCTTCTGCTTTGCTGTCTAGGCTGCCCTTTGCTCATCTGTGACTTCAGCACCTTCTGCTTGTGGAGATTAATTTTCTGTATTTCTGTATGTGTGTGTGTACACAACAGGCTCCATGTGCATTGTAAACACACAACATGCATCATGGGYTTCAGGCAGATACAGGGAAATGTGCATTATTTCTGATCAGGCAAGCACCACAGAGCAAGGCTATGATAATTATTTGCCCTATGATTAAGCCAAGTGATKCATTGTATGGGAACCAGGAAATTTAAATTATACCTTATTTTCAGCTCTTTGAGCAAGTGTGAATTTTTCTGGCTAAATATTTTAAAGGTTATGTTCATTTTATCATAGTTTTCATTTCATTTGCTTTTTTTTTTCTTTTTTTTTTTTTTCTCCTAAAAAAAAAAATAAAAAAAATAAAAAAAAGAAAGAGAGTAGAACCAATTATTTTTAAAAGTGCAAGGCAATGAGGCTTAAATAATACATCAACATTTAATGAAATTAAAACTTTATCTGATTTAAACAGAACTATGTTCGGTATTTGATACAATGGGGGAACCGCTTTTGGCATTCACATAAAGGGGTATGAGAAACAGGTCTTTTATTATAGAAATGATAACTCCATTACATGCAATCTTGCATATTCAACATAAAAAAAATCCCCAACTTTTTAAACATGCTTCTTTGCTCCAGCCAAACTATGCACAAAGGAAGTTCTTAATATGAAACTTTATTGAAGATGCTGTGGTCCCAGTTCCTCACAGTATATAGCTTGCTACTGCCTTAAAATACCTGGTAACAGAGAGAATTATTAAAATAGTTAGATGTAATAGAACACACCTGGAATACTGTTCCARCCTGCAGAGTTCAAACTGATTTCAACAAACACTGTAATCACGGAAGATGGCACTATCCAAAAAGTCAGAAGGTTATTTGTTTCAAGCTGCTCTAATCATTTCTCTCTAGGTATTTGCTGAAGGAGGCGTAACCTTTGCTTAAACACCAGTCTCCTTCCACAGCAGAAATAAAATATTTCAAATACAGACTCTGTATGGACAATCTCTTGAACATATCAGGGACATCACCCATCAAGGAACTTTCCCTTCATTGTTTGACTGCTTCTAAATCATCACCTTATTTGAAGCCAATTACTGAAATGTSTAATCACAAGTCCATATACTTCTGTCCTGATTTGGCTTGGCTGTGAAAAAGAGCAGCCTCTATCCCTCATTATACTAATTCTCAATTTCAGAGGAGAAGCCAAATATCAGGATAAACATAACTTATGTTTTATTAATGCAAATCCCCTTTTTGACAGCTGGGAAACTGTGTGCAATTCATTTTTAATAAATTTAACAAAGATAAGCATAAAATGAATATAATTTTTAGGGCTGACCTAAAACTGGCTAATTCAAGTGCCTGAACTGAAACAAAAAACAGGRCTTTTCAGATTAAAGGCTGGCAGCCTGTAGCTTATGCTGAAGCCAGRCCTGATCCTCATTCTTACAAGGAAATATTTCCCAGACATGCATTGTCCCTGGAGGTTCCAGCATTGCACACCATTCTCTTAAGATGCAGTTGCAGTGTTCCTCTCCCACCCTTCTCATACCTTGTATTTTCCAAAGCTGAGAACACTAGTTCATSCAAAGGAGATTTAAGACTCAAAACTCCTGTAAAATTGGTAATTTTAAATTCAGTGACAATCACCTGTTACTGGAAAAGTGCATCTTTTGCACTGGCAAATTCTGCCTTTTTTCAGTCCATAAACATCTGTGCAAAATGCCTTAGGCTTCACTGAGTATTTATCTTCATAGTGTAAATTCTTTCTGCTGTATTTACCCTTCTGTGGCAAATTAATACTACAGATCCTTTGTAATTAGAATCTGGTTTTCAGCTTAATTGCAAAAGAATGTAGTTACTTTATCTTGAGAGATTATATTATACAGCTCATGTTTCGCCAATAATAACAGAGGAACACACCCTCTGTTCTGAGAATTGATCAAATAGCAGCCTACAGCTTATTTATGCACTGGGGGTTTTAGCAGATTTAATGACTGCACCCTAGGACCTGGTCACTTAAATAACTATATTATTCAAATATGTCTACATTCTTTTAAAAAAAAGCGTTCTGGCAAGCTTTTCATATGTTCATAAACTGTCATAAAAGTTAAAGCAGTRTACAAACAATATGTGGACTAGTCTTAAATAGTAGAAAACAAAAATATCTAAATGCTGTTCCCTGTACAGATTTCAACTTTATCTGGACTAAAGTGCAGAGTTCTGTGAACATAATTCATATATTCCAAACTTCATGCTCWGCAAATTATGTACTCAGTTTGCCAAGTACTTCTAATCATCATGTTTTGGAATGTGCTTTTCTGTTTATCAATGGTCTTTAAAAAACCATCCCTGGCCTCAGCACCTTTCCACTGAAGCCACTGACAAATTTGCTCTGATGTCAGTAAGGTGTCTGCCTTCTTGTTTTTATGCTGTATATGTATTTTCTAGARCTGCTGAATTATAAAATGCATGGTATGGAAAATTATATTTATGTTCAATAAATTAGTTCCATATTACTCTAAGCTGCCTTTATRCATTGTCATTTTAATTGCATCCACCACTTTTTATAGCATTGTAGTAACCTTTTTGCCATGTGAGAGCAAGTCCTGGGAAATGTTTGACTCAGAAATAAGACAGAACTTGTAAAAGAACACAAAGTACATGTGGCRCACAACATCGACACCCAAAAATGTTGTGTTAAGAAAATACAAGGCTCCTTCCAGTAGTTCTTGTTAAAGAGACTTTTCTTTACCTTGACRAACAGTTTTAAGCAGCAAATATTTTTTGTGGGAGCTTGCCAGTTAAGAGATAGGAAAAAAGGGATATGTATGACAAATTCCTCATTTCAAATCATGCAAATAATTGGCTCCATGGGGTGCTTATTCTAGAGAGAATTTTCAAAACCTTCAAGAGGGTACTTTTAGATTTAAAATGTGAGGTAAAGCAGTGAGAAGGAATGAGAAAGTAAGACCTATAGGAAATTGGAGAAATGTTAGGTCTGTGTGTTTTAGAGTAGAAACTAATGAAATTGCAATCAAACTGAAGAAAACATTCAAAGGGTTTTTTTCTAATGTCTTCTGTAATACATGATGCTCCTTTAGGCAAAAATCTTTTCAGAGCTGCCRTGCTGCAAATCTTCCCAGATTACTCCTGTTTCACTGAGGTGGCTCATAAAATCAAACTAGCTGAGCAATTATTAAACAAATCCATGATTTCACAGGGAATGTGCTGGGATGTATTCACTTGCTGCTTTGTGTYGCTGGAATAATGCAGAGCAGTCTAATGAGCAACTGAATGCAGCAGAATTTGAGTTTCCAATCTGAATTAAACACCAATTCATTGACAGTTTAATTCATGTTAGCTATTTCAGCCAAAGTTTGCTCGTATTAAAGATGTGCTGTGTTGGGGTCCAGTCATATCTTGAGAATACCATTCCCCATGGAGAATGACTCCATATTTTGCTGAGTTTCTGGAAGTGAGCATGGGACCAGTCCAGTGCCTTCTGTAACAGCATTGTACCAGGCTCTGTACAAACATAGGAGTTGGGGTGAAATCCTGCCCCTCTCCAAGATGCAAACCTTTCATTCTCTGGTAACTATTTGACAAGAGGCAAGAAGGAGCACAGTTGCAGGAAAGAGATAATAAAATCTAATTTCCCCATCTGAACCTAGAAATTCTCTTCTTTAAAAAAAGATCACACAAAGAGCTGAGATTCCCATGTTTGGAAAGAGGTATGGGAAGAATAAAGTGCCATGATATATCCTCAGATATTGCCAAGAGGAGATCCTGTGTTGGAAGGGGATTGCACCTTGCCCTTGGGTCCACCTCTCTTTTCAAGAAGAGGTGAGCAGAAGTTCCCTGAGTGTTGCTAGACTCATGTGTAATAGTGTCAGCATTTATCTGTTCAGTTTTATTCCTCAAAAGGAAACCAGGACATAAGTTTGTATTGATTCTTTGAGGAACCGATGTCCCCAAAAGAATAACGTTGACAGAGGGTATCCTGGAGCCAAGGCACAGACAGCTGACATACCTTCTTGCCATGGTCTTCAATTTTAATTTAGTTAAACATTAACATTTTGCCAAATCCCCAAAGTCCTCAATGAAGAAACTTTTCCAAAGGAAAGTTGACCTCCTAATTGTGTTGTGAGACCCAGTGAATCTACTATAGCTCACAGCATTGGGTCATCTTGTCTGATTCACAGCCTGTCTTCACACAAATCAGGTAAATCCTCACCTAATGTACGTAAAWTTTTTGATATAGACAAAACAAGGTGAAGTTTTAAGAAGCAATAACTAATAAAGATTTTCAAAACCATTACTTTTCTTCCCCTAGTGCAGACATGACGCAAACATTAAATGTTCCTTTTTGATAAATCACTTTTCCTAGAGACAGTGCTTGAGTACTGTGACCATTACGCTGCCCAATTTGTACTACTGTCTTCCTAAACTCTGATCAGGTTCTGGCAATCAGTGGTCAGATGGGCTTAATTGATCAACAAGATCAAGAGTCACTAATTGATTTCCTYCTTTTGTAAGAATACTTCACCATGTGTTTTTTCAAGTCAGTTGTAAATTATCAATAGTCATTGTATAGGTCAGATATTGTTCCCCACACTGTTCCCCACTCTGCGTCTTTAAACCATATCACGATGTGTCAGAGTGTTGAAAACTGGGGAAGTAATGTGAGGTAAGGTCAAAAAAAACACCAAGATAAAACTGAGACAAAGGACTGTCCTCTCAGATTCACTCACGGATTTCTAATTTAGCCACTTCTTGCATTTCACACTCAAGGATGTAAGAGATGTGATGATGATAGTTTATCACCTGATCCAGCTGAAAATTGCTCTGCTTGTGCAGGGAGAATTGGACTAAATGACCTTTTTAGGTCCCTTCCAACTCAAATGGATTTGATGGAATCAATATGATTCTGTGATCCTATGATTCTATGTTTAGCTAAAAAAGGCATTACACACATCCAGTCGGTGTCACATGCCAGGACCCCTAAATAGCCTTTATGAACTGGACTGATCAGACACCTTAGGCAGCATTTGATAAATGTTTGGCATTTTGACTAGGTTGCCTTCCAGGGAAATTTCCCAGTAATCCATACAGAATTCCTATTTTACTTSTCCAATGTTCATACTTGTGAGGACTTTTCCTACCACACGGGTTCTTTAAGAGCATGGCATACTCTAGTGCCCAAATMATTTTCACTTTGCAAGAGACTTTCRACTTTCACTTTCTATGTGAGACAAAACCAAAGGCCAGTACTAGTTATCTTCCTAATACAGGTAAAGCCAAAAAAGCCAAAAAAGTACCTATCTTATCTGAGATGCATCTGCAAAGGCACGTTCTGAAAGATGCTAAGAATTTAGCACTTTCAGTGCTTTCAGTTACAGTCACTACTGCAACTCAACAAAATGAGCAGATCAAACCTGCTGAATGTCAGCAGGATTRATATAAATGTTCACATCAATCAGTGGTATTTATTTACTCCTTCCACAAAGAGAAAAGATGAAAGAGAGAAAATGAAAATACTGAAAATCCTAGATTTAAAATTAAGGAGAGCTAAAGGATTGCTCTTTAAAGTAACCCACAAATTCTTAGAGAACATTCCACTCTGTGTGTAGAGGAATTTAAAAGCAAAACAAAATAAATCTTTTTTTTTATCATTTTCAGAAGTATAAATGTAGTATCTGACCACATTCACAAGAGTTACATTCTTTTATATTTTATGTTTCCATTATTGTGCATTATTCCTCTAAGAATCAATTTTAGCAGYGCTGATGGTTTAAATTCAGCATAAAAATAAAATTCAGCAAATGTCATGGCAGCATACCAACCATTTAATGTCAGGTTCCCTTATGTTCAGCACTTAGCTGAAGCTTCCCATCCATCAATTAGACAATTTTGGTATGTTCTGTTTGTAATTAAAAATAAATCATTTGTGATAGGTATTGTTCTGTTGGAAGGGTTGCCCCTTCATGTACCAACCTCAGTACATATACTTCTATGTGCATTTTTCAGTTTTCTGGTATTACTCACTATCATCATAATTAAAGAGTTTCTTACTATGAAGATTTTGCACTTAATACACAGTTATGCACGTGGACCCATGCAGAGGGAAAATCTATTCCCCAGCAAGTCTACAAAGTTCTCTAGAGTCAGCCTGCAAACACTCTAATCACGGGAGCGAAACCTTAAATAAGTGTGAGGAGGCCACACCAATTAAGACAGGAAGCAGAGTGTTTAACATTACCCAGGGGCTCAGGAGRAAAAGAGGGGTGACGTGAAAAACAGAAGGAATAGGAATGCATGGGTGGAGTGAGCTGAAGAAGATATTGCTGCTGTAACAKGCTATGAGAAAGCTGCAAAAAGAAAATATTTAAGCCCCATGGTGACCTTTAATTCTGATCTCAGTGTAGACTCCTTGCCTGCACTGGAACCTCTCACCACCACAATGAGAATCAGCCAGCAAGTGACAYTCAGGGCAGACTTCCTGAAATCAGGATGGCTCTGATTTTGAACTGTAYTCACACAATCTGYAGAAACATAACTTCATACAGGCACYCAAAGGATTCTGAATAGYTGTGAATATCTACTAGAGTTATTACACATTTATCTTCAGCTCACTATAATTAAATACGCAGTATCCGTACACTGACAGCTGGCATCCAGGGCAAATAATTACACTCTGCTCTCATTAGAATAGCCCTTTGCCAACATAAGCTGGAGTGCATTATCTTCATTCAAATACTCACTCTTGAAAATCACAATTTTTGCTGTTGTATTCTTTGGAGTTTGTTTGATGTCATGACAATTTAATTTGAATAGTAATTAATTCAAGGCTAAACAGCAGCAAAACTCCTTTTAATTATTCAGGCCTAAAAAAACCACACAGATACGACATTTTGTTTCAATATCTTTGTAAGTTTTATGGCTTTCAGACAAAAGTTTTCCATGAAGTCCGATTGCTTCATCAAAACGGCATGATTTCGAGCTATCTGCCRTCCTACACATTCTTGAAATTGCAGAATAATGAATGGCATCACCACAGACTAAGGCAAGTGTAATCTGTAAAACATTTTTTTGGGTGAAATATATTTATGACTCGTCAATGTTCACTGCCATACACTGTAGACTTCAAAGCACAGAGCTGGTCCTGSAAAGTTTTACAGCATGAGGTGTGAAATCTGAAATACCACAAGGACAAACAGCTCAGCCCAGACTTGTCTGAATCCACAAAACTCCCTGTAAACAGAAAGGATTGTCCATATGAAACTAAGTAATAACAAAAATACTCTCATATCTTATTGCTTTTGTTTAAACTGTTATGCAGTGAATGTGACCTTTAATAATGTAGTAAGAAGACATCCCTCTGATTTTGTCATTTAATTCCATTTTGCTTTGGTTGGGGTGCCCCAGTCTGTGTGTAAACAAATGCAGGATTTTTTTTCTAAAATCATAAGGAAAGGGTTGATTAAGCAGGAGCTAGGAAGCTGGCAAGGAAGCAATGCTGTTCAGCTTTTCCTGTGTGCATCAAGGCTGCCAGTCATTGTATCAGTGGGGCATGGGTGATTTGAAATCATATCATCACTGTATCTGGGTCACTTCACTCCTGATTTGTAGAATCACATTTGCAGCAGGTATAATTCCAGACTGCTTAAGTCATTTGTACATAGTGACAGGTTCTGCTTGCACACTGATTTTTCATKATCTCCTTACTTTAAAACTGTATCACAGTTTCACTGGGCTTCCTAACTGCTTGAGCTATAACATTTAGGTGAGGATTTATCTTCTCCAGCTTCAGCATTTTTCACTAATAGCATTGATGCCTGGCAATCTCTTCCAGCCAGTGCAATGAAAACTGTCTGGATGTACAGCATACAAAGTATTCTTGTGCAGAAACATCCTCCCAGTTCTCATCAGGCCAAAAGCTATTTCCTTTCTGTTTACTCACATCCATGGAAATGAATGAACACTGCAATGAAAGGAAAGCCTTCGTCTTAAAGGGCAGCCTGTCATTAAATTTTATTTTATGCTCTTTTTTTTTTCTCTCAGTCCTCTATCCTAACTCTAAAATACAATTCTCTAAGCATATACAATTTCAGGAACACCTAAAGGTATGCCCTAAAGAAATGTTATTGTCTAAAGCACTTTGGTAGTGTTGTTATATGTGTGAACTGAAAAGCAAAACAAGTGCAATATAATAAATGCTGCTCATACTGTTAGTAAGAAAATGTGAATATATACATAATATTCTGCATTCATAGTGTCTGAGACTGAAAATGCAAAATAATTAGGCCAAACCAGTTTGTTTTAAAAAGATCAAAACAATTTGTTTTAAAGAGGCTCCAATTTCCTGTTGTTCCAAACAGAGTATGCCTTTCCAAAATAAAAACTTACTGTAATGTYGCAATGCTTTGCTTCTGTGATGTTTCTCTTTTTTTAAGGCTGATTGTTGAAATACAAACAGCATCATGATTTCTTCTGCATCTGAAAAGGTATATGAAAAAGTGGTACCCATAGTGGAATTTCTCAGCTTCTCTAGTTAWAGTCAGATGCTTAAGGCTATTTAACACAATTAGAGCCAGATGCTCTCAATCATGTACAAAATTCCTTTGATATCCATGAAGACTAAAAAAGAATCTTGTTTTCTTTTTATAAGGAATTTCAAAAGGTCTGCTTTTTAAGGCCGACTTCTAACTTTCTAAGGGGTCTCACAAATAAAAATACTTTTTCCTTCAGGGTCCATTAACATTTAGCACGTCACCCCTTTTTTTTTTTTTTTTTTTTTTTTTTGGAAACAATGTAGAGCACAAACTAACAAGGACGAGTAAACAGGACTTTTCAACTTTTTTATGCAGCCACAGGGAAAACACTAATACATCAATGTTTTGTGACACCATCATGGAAAGTGCAGTTTCAGATAGAAAAGGCCACTGATGTAGGATGCTGCTATTTTAGGTGTTATAAAGAGATTTTGTCTTACTTAAGAAAATATCTCCTCCATTTAAAACTACCAAGATAAAAATAGAAGTGGAAACCAAACAGTTTCCAGGCTCTTTGCTTTAACTTTCATAAGTCCATAATGATATGAACTCAGTAGAATCACATCAGTGCAACTCTGTATAAGAGAAGGCTCAGGTCTAATGTGCCTGCTGGGAARCAAGGGAGAAATAATTAATTAAAAAATAATTAACAGAAAAGAAAAATTCATAAAGAAGTATAAAGCACCATCAGGTAAATTAAGGGGTCAGCTCTGGAAAGCATAGATTTTAATCAATTATCATCTCCCCAGAAGTTTACTTTGCTCTATTGTCCAAGACCACTTTCCCCAGAGAGCAAAAACAAACTATGTGGTTGTGTCACAGCCATTTTGTTGAAGGTTTGGCCTATATTTGATGGAACTTGAGGGAAGCTTTATCTGAGCTCTGAGACTGTTAGTGCAGTGTCTGGAGTTCCCAGCTGCTGGTTCCCTGGTGGGGAAAGAGGATCCAGCACAGGGGCCAACCAAACACTTTGGGGCAAAAAGTGTCCCAAACTGCCATGGGGGTACCAGGCAAGTTCATCTGCACCAGTTCTGTGAAGCAGAGATGCACATGGACACATAAAGCTCTCTATCAAATGATGATGAGATCAGAGATGGGTTTGAGCTGCTGTGGCTCACACCCTGCCCATCCTTGAGGGCTGTTTTATTTAACTTGAGGCACAATTCCTCTGTAGCTGCCAGCTAGAAACACTTCTCATACTCAGCACTAAGGCACCAATCACTCCACAGCAGATGTTATAAAACTATTTTAGAATCACAATAGATTTAATTAAGAGTATTGTTTATGCTTAATTAGGTTCATGCTGGTCTTGGAGGGTTTTTTGATGGAGTAGATTCTGAAGGATGTCTAATGTAATTATCTCCAAATAACTGYGCCTGTTGCTCACCCTTACTGAAAAAAAGCAGTGATATTTATTTACTAAATCCAGAAGCCATTAATATGGTAGGGCAATTATAATATTTATTCATTTTAACCTGTAGCTCGGGATTTGAGGAGGTTGAAGCCTGGTTGGGGAGGTACATTTAAAATTCCCCAGGTTGTTTTGAAATAGTTCATAAAACACTTGTAATGCAGCAAAGTAAATGATACCAAACTCCTTGGAAGGGTAAAACATCAGACAAAAATATCTGTGTCTCAGTTCTAAACTTATCATTGTAGAAGAATTACAACTATGTCTTCAATGAGATTTTATAACTAGACCTGATTAAATTCCGTAGTCTGATTGCTTATATGAGTTGGAACTTACCAAGGGCAGAAAACTGTGTTTGAGAAAAAAAAATTCAGAATTTTTGAGAAATTTCACTTAAAAGAGGGATATGTTACTGATATGTTCTGAGCTTCCTACTTAATTTTCATTTTAGAATTTCATCCTGAATTTCCCTGTTTCATTTCTGTGGGAAATCCAAATCAGCCCTGCCACATGGCATCCCTGCCAATGCCCTGCCCAGGATGCACATCCACTGCGTGAGGTCCCGTTGCTTYAGACTGATTTACAGAAGCCACAATGTGACCTGCTGCAGGATCACTGTTTATTTGACTCAAGGCTTCAAACAGATGCCTTCATTCTTTGACAGGAGGAAAAAACACAGCACACTGCACACATGTTCCCAGCACAGCACACATATGCCAGCATTCGGTGCACTGTCCTTTCTGGGTAAAGCCATAACCTTAGAAAAAAATATCTCTCCCCCYTCTTACAAAATTAAGAAATACTTAAGTGAAGCAGTTGTTTAAAAAAGGAAATGTTCTTATATTACAGCTGGGAGAGGAGGGAGAAAAARATTGTGTTCTGTCTTGTGCAGCCACACACCATGTCAAAGAGAAGGAACAAATGATGCCATGAAATTGCCTAAAAACTGCTGTTTCCCATGAAACACGTCAAGGTTGGCTAATTTYTAATTCTTTTTCTGTAAAAAAATAAGAAACATGGCTACAATTTTTTCATCAGAGAAGCAAAGATGAATATTTCCATCTTTTTTTTAAACTTATTTTGTGTTTGACTGAGAAATGACTGGGAAATTCTGCGGTTTAAACATGCAGCACCTACAGAGAGAGGAAGRAAGGTCTCCCAAGAAGCTGGAGTGAATTCAGTCAGCCCACTTCAACAGCTGGAGAGAATACTTGCTCACAAGTTTCCAGGAGGTGGCATATGCATGTCTCCAAGTAATAACTCACAGGAAAGCACAATTTATCATTGAGGTGACTGCTCATCACAGCTCCCAGAAAGATGAAAGGTTGCCTATTACTTTAGCACACCTTTACTCTACTTCTGCCACCTTGAAAAGCAGCAGTTGGCCAGTTGCCTTAGATACCAAAGTGCCAAAAGTGATTTTGGGCAGGGAATCCATTTTCACAGAGATACCTGTGTTAGCACTGAGTTAAACTTCTGAAAGATAGACCTTCAGAGGCAGAGCTGTCTCCAGCATTTCCTCCTTACAGTGTGGTGTCTGTTGCAAATCCTCCTTGCAAACCGCAGGCTCTCCTGCATTCAAAGCACAGGGAATCCATCAACACAAACTCCATCTTTGGAGCAGACATCCAACTTTTAAGCTTAATCATCATTATTTTGCTTAGGTCCCATTCTGGATCTGTCCCATTACACTCATATACAAAAGCATTTMAAAATTTTTTTCCATTAGAACAATAACATATACTTCCCCTTTAAAATATAGGCAACAGAACATTCTAATATTTCAAGAATGAGAACAACACACATAACTGTGGGAAAGAAATTAAATCATGTTCTTGACATAACCCTTCAGCCACCTAAGGCATTYCCTATGTCTGATTTGGAGTCAGGATGAGTGCTTTACACAGAAGTTTCTCTTGCACTTGAATATGTGTTATTTCATCAGCATTCTCTTCTACACTCYTTTTCTCTCTTTGCCAGAATGTGAGTGACTACATAAAGTGGAAGCAGTGAAGAATCAAAGGCTCCTATCCTGCAGAAGCATTTGTARCAAATGAGACTAAAATGCATGGCAAGGTCCAGGGGAGTTAAAGGATTTCTTGACATGAGGATCTAACAACACACTTTAATTCAAACCTTTCAGAGGAGGAGGCTGACCSTTTCCTGGGAATGACATTGAAACAATTCTCACTTTGAGACCTTTTAAGATGCTTAAACAAGAATTAGATATATCAAAGTTCACCTTCCTTGTGGAAGGAAGATAGGTGATAGGAAGCACCTATCAGAGCTGCTTCAGAAGCAAAGTGCCCATCCACTCAGTGGGACCAGACCACGAGGTTGAACTTATGTCAACATAAATCCTACTGAGTTGAGAGGAGTACACATCCTCATCYACCCACAGCTCTTGGGGGACCAGTCTCAAGTGTTTAAATCAGATGACCATTAAAATACAGCCATATACCCTATCTACATGAATGTGTGATTGGGTCTGCCGTACTCTTGCAGCTTATATGATKTCATTTCATTTTTATAGAAATTATGATCTTTAAAATAGCTGACCATAACTGATAAACACAGTTTTAGGGTGCTGGAGATGCAGTTCTGGAAATGTTTTGTGCTTGCAGCTTACTYGCTTCTGCCTCTACAAAATGTTGAGCTCTCTTTAAATCCTCTTACTTCATCCCTCCATGCAGTTCTCACAGACTGCCTGTCTCTGGGGCTGAATCAACACACTCAGCTCAGAGAACTTCCCTGTAAAATTTTGACACTGATGAGAGTGAAAAGATTCCTCCTGTAGTTTATGAAGAAGCTCCTAAATTCACCAGACACTGTAGTCAGCAGTGGGCAATGGTAAGATCTTACACTTTCTAAATTTGGAGAAAATGTATGTCTATTCAAAATATAAATTCACACTTGAGATCTACTGAACATGTCTCAGGTGGACAAATAAGGACTATTTTCCTGTTGTTTGGGTTTTTTTTCTGAAAGAATGAGAACATTGCAATGTTTTTTGTTAGACTACAGMGAACAATAAGAATATTTAAATCTCCAATAACTTTATAGTCCTTCAGGTTCCTCCTGGCCTATTAGCTAAATCATAAGAGAAGACATACCCCAAAATAGATTTGGTTCACTGCACCTTGCAGAATAAAACTCAGCTTGCTGTRTGTAATTTAAATAGCATAGGCCCAGATTGCACTCTGGAATTTGTGCTGGGGAACACTGATACTGTTTTGACAAAATTCCTAGAAACAGTCACCAAGATATGTGGTTAAGTGGTATTTTTGAGGCTTTTTCTTCTACATCAGCTGCAAGTGCAGAGCTGAGCAGCACAGACCCAAACACTGACTTTAACAGGTCAGCAAAGGAGCATCTGAACCAGCCCATCTCCCTGGCAATCACTTCTGCCAGGACCTGGAAAGTCACAAGGAGATGTTAAAGTTGTGACACTGCTGAAGTCCTGTTAACTATCCCTCAKCTACAGAAACCTGCAGCAGAAGCTGTGGGTTCATAACAACAGCAGCAAAGATTCTGAATAGCAGTGTGTTTAAGGGTTTTTTTGTTACATATTTTGAATAGCAACTCCTAAAATTCTCCTTGTTCTACTAAGTAGCAAAATATTAGAGATGTAGGATAACCTTTTGAGTCACACAAGAAGTGACTCAGTTAAGGAAAACACTGTTGCAATGCGACTGACAGATATCCAGGGATGTAAAGATGAGATGCCCTGACTTGGTGATCATATTCCCACAGTGATCAGAGAAGCTGTTCCCTCAGCAGCCAAGTGAATCCCTGCTCATCACCACGGCTGCAGTCTTATCATGCAGAATGCCAGGATTCAGTCATGCTGCTGGAGCAGATTTACTCTCTGAAATGATATGACCAAGGCAAGAAATTTGTTTCAAATATCAAAAAACAGTATAAAAATCACTGGGCTTCTCTTACTTTCAAAGGGACTTTTTGTTGCTATGGCTTACAGCACCRGAATAGCAGATCATACAAATACATGTTATGCAGGAATATACGCAGTAGATTTTGTCCCTGGAAAAGGCAACAGAAAATCATAAAAAATTCTACCCTTAACTGAGAGGGTTTTGCTCTGTTTCTTGTGGAAACTATTTTGCAGCTGCTGACCATTTGTCTGAATTAACAACAGACCTTTTTTTTCTTTTTGGTCTGACAGATTGTGTATGCTGGACTGCTCCATAGGATTTTTTCCTATGCATCGTGGCAGTGCATGTGCACATTAAATTTTTGGAGGGGGAGGGGAAAAGCCATTCAGATACCACTCACTGAATACTGTATTAAAAGAATTTTGAAGATTTCCAGCATTACACAACAATTATAAACCAGCTCAACTGACTGCAAATTTTATTTTGCATTTAACTGCTCCATGAACATCCCAAGGAAATAACTGGCAGCCTGTGGAGTGTCAGATTAAATGACTGGTATTTAAGCTTTAAAAATGGTYATTAGACTTCCCTATTAGCCTTTTCTGTTAGTTCAGCTGCACCAGTCCTAGCAGCACAGGGAATCCTGGASTAGGCATGTTGCCATAGTATCATATTTAGCAAGATAACMATTAAATCAGCTGTAAGTAAGAGATTCTACTCATTGACACAGAGTGAGAGTGAAGGATGSAGCAGGGCTCCCGATATTGGTAAGTTAGAAGAAGTGGACATTTTTATTTGTATGTGGAGCAGATAAAGAATTTGTTACACTACCACCCTGACTCATCCCCAGGATATATCAGTGGCAGGCTCCTTATCTGTAGTGGTCAGAACAAAAAACTGTATTCAGTATTGAATTTATGTGCTGAAGTGAAACAAGCAGTCCATTTCACACGTCTCACAATGGCACAGATACTACAGTGCACAAATGCTTCTACCAAAGCTCTAACTTCTGTAAAATAGCACAAAACATTACTCACAGGCTTTGCTCAGATCTATATTGCAGTGTTCACTTGCACAGAACCCTCATCTCCTTGGTCTTCCTATCATTCCCATTCTTTTGCATGCATTCATTGGCAGAGCTGTTAGAAAATGTTAGCAAAGAGACTTGTACCCTGCATGTTTTACTGTGCCTTTTTTAATAGCTCAGCCTGGGTTCCAGTCTGTGTCCCACACCATTTTGCTTAGCACACAAAAGAGTGCAAGGCAGCAGAGACTTGGCTTTAGAATTCTGACCCAAAACAAGGAGTAGGACATTAAGACAAAACACTTAGTTGACTTCTCTTAGAGGATGAATTCTGTTTACTCTTGTTCAGAGCTGAAAAAAMCACATCCAGTTTTTCTCTAAATGCTTTTGTCAGTATTAAAAAGTGACARTCTTTAATAGGGCCTCACCGGGCCAGAGAATGAGGAATGTGGAACACGTTTACATCTACRTGCAGCAGACCTTATGGCTACAGCCTCACCTCTGATTTACATTTGCTGTCTTCATTTTTCCCTTTTTCTTTCCATTTCCATTCCCTGCTCTTTTACGCTGGTCTCTAGATTAGTTTCCTCATGCTGATACTTTCCCCTTTCACTACACCATTTTCCCATCTTAAGGTGCCAGCAATCCTAATAGTGACARTATATTTAGTACATAGAAAATATTCTTGTGCTTTCTGACATAAAACTAAGTGACCCTGTAAAACATCTAAGGATTCTCCCTCACATGTGGCAGAGGATTAAAGTCAGATGGGTGAAAGATGCATGATGCTCTCTCATCTGTCTCATCCTTTCATAGAGGAAGGGAGTGYTGCCCTCACAGGGATACCTGGACAACTCTTGGAGCAGACCTGGAGTTTTTGTAGTCATTTTGTTAAAGCAAACTAATTTCAAGGCCTGTTTCATGAGTACCTCAGATAACTCTGCAAAAGGGAGATGGGCAGATGCTGAGCAGGTGAGGCTGTTGCTTTGGCCATCCCATTTATACCCCCTCACTGTGCATAAGCTAAAATCCTCAGTTTAATACTTTGGAAAAGATGCACTCCAGCACCAGTCCCACATGCAGGTTAAAAGCAGCAGAATAACACCTCTCTGTGTGCTTTATGATATGGCATAGGTAGTACYAACAATGGCATGAAGAGTGTGTACACATTGCAAAATGAGGGGATGGTGGCATTTCCAGCCCGTAAATCATGTCTTACATAAAAGCATGCAAGAGCTCTATGTCGGTGTGGAAGCTTGAATTGC
The DNA here is from genome assembly GCF_030028575.1 of Malurus melanocephalus. Lineage (NCBI taxonomy): Eukaryota > Metazoa > Chordata > Aves > Passeriformes > Maluridae > Malurus > Malurus melanocephalus. The sequence continues at coordinate 3,402,828 of NW_026623255.1, forward strand.
ACAAACAAACAACTAGGAGGAGACAGGACACAGAGAGCCACATCCTGCCCATATGGGAAAACATGCTGGAACCCAGAAGAGAGGTGTGGTTGCCTCATGCCAGCTCCATGAACTGTTCTGCTGGGRCAGCAAAATGTTTCAAAGCAGGAAATTCAGATCCAGCCTCAGAGGTCTCAGCAGGCAATTGTAAAGCGTGCTCCGTGGAGCCGCTTCCCTCTGCTCCTTTGATGAAAAGTGAGCAGCTTGTGCCCCTGGCTGAGATGTGTTTCTGGCAGTAGCATATGCATTTGATAAAAACAGYTTTACCCTTCAAGTGGGGAGAAAGGTTTTTTTCCCCACCAGGGAAGCCAACACAATGTTTGTTTCTCTCCCTGTTGGGATGAACACAGAAYTTTTCTAGATCTTTAAGGAAGGAAATAAAAATATCTCCTCTGCTCAAAACAGGTAAAAGTTAATAGTKGGGACACTCATTTAGAATTCTACCTTGGGTATCACTGCTCCCAGTACACACAGAACTTAAATCCTAGGTTATGTATACCCCATCAGAGACATGTCAAAAGATGTAACTTGTTGATCAAAGCTCAAGGGAGGGAGGAAATGAGAAAAGCAAGATTTAATACTTAAAGATCCCAAAAAGAGACATATGAAAAAGATGAAAAGCATGGCAGAATGGCAGTTTACAGCTCCCTCCCATTGTTTTGTCTCCTTCCCTCAGGACAGAGTCTGGCACAGCGACTCTGAGCGCCTGACAGGGTGTTCTGCAGGAATACAGATAATTGCTTAGACATGAGCTGCCTCATTTTTGAGGCTGAGCAGGGAACACTTCTGAGCCCACGTGCGTTAAACTGCTGCACGTATTTCTGCAAGTCGGGAAGCCAAGGTGGCTGAGCTCGTCACATTCCTGAGCACCAAAAAATTCTGAGCAGAATCCCAAGGGGCCYGCCAGGCTATCTCCTTACAGAGTGAAAGAGTTGTCAAAGCAAACCAGTCCCTGTGTCACCAGTGACTCCAACAACCCTTCAGTAAACTAAATGACAAAACCAAGACATGACTYTAAGGCTGCAAACACGGTTTCAGAAGCCTGTGCCAGGGAGCCAGATGTTGCAGGAAAAACATCTGGAATTTTTGATTTCCTTTAAGAATGAGTGGGAGGAGAATTGTGATGTGGTTTGAAAAATAGGCTGCCGCATAGTTCTTGGATTAATGACAAAATTATCTCCTTTAAAATACTGTGAAACGTAAGAATTTCAACTCATTTAGGATGGCTTAGTAGTAAAAAAAATATACATGGTACAGAAATACGGAAAATTCTGAAAAGTTTCCAAATGTGACATACCTCAAACACAGAAYCTGAAAGACTTTCAAAAGGGTATTTAAAAAAGAAAACTTTCCTTTCTAAGCATAAGGAAAGAGCATGCTTTCACAKAGAGGAATGGGGAAAGGGAGGAAGGGAAAATGGGGACAATTCAAAGGAAGCAGCCCACTGCAGTTGGAAACAAACTTTAATGCATACATTTTGTGTCCACTTGATGCTGGTTCTGAAGGTGTAAATCAGGACTAGGCCTGGCCAGGGTGCATTTTTCTGCTCTAAGACATTTTTTTTTTTAGATCTGCAAAACACCCTATTATGTGCACACCAAGACAAAACGGAGAACTCTGAAGAGAAAGGCAGTAAACATTTCCTCTCCGCCCTTGCATAAAGCTGGTGCTAATGAARGCATGTGTGCTGTGGGGAAAGGCAGCAAAAAAAAGCAACCCGGAGTTTCCTGTGGTGCTCCCACCACCATGGGCTCTTCTGAGGGAAGAGGGTTGCCCCACTGACAGCTAGAAGTCCCAGACTGTCTAAAACAAGTACTAGGGATCAGATTTCAAAAATGTCATGATTTGTGAATTGTGTCACTGGGAGCTGCACTTTGAACATAGAAAGTTTTGTAAGGTATGGTAAAAAATCGGTTCCTTTGGAACTCCATTTCTGTACCAAAAATCATTGAATATTATCAGTTTAATTTTTTTGTGCTTTAGCAAAAATAAACCATCCAGATCCACAAGCCTGTGCTGAAAAAACAGTCTCACAGAGCAGAGAGGGAAGCCCAGATGGAAACAAGTAATTCTGCCTTTAAAGGAGGGTTACAAGGCATGCAGCCACACACAGAAYAGCCAGCCGAAAACAAGCCACGGGCTCCCTGCCTGCGCCCGGAGAGCTGCCCATCCTGCTCCAGGAGTGCCGAAGAAGCCCTGTGGAAAAAAAACAGAGCCTTTAAGCCAGTAATTACTCTGTAATCATGTTTGTACGTAAGGGAGCTGGCTCCGGTAACAAAGCAGTCACAGTTGTAGCACGACCTAACTTTTGAATTTTAATAATATTCTTTCACCGTGGCTTGTTGTATCAWCCACGTGTTCTGTATGCTAACTTCAAAGAACTACATGGAATAGAAAGTAGTAGCTTCAAGTAACCTTTTCAACTGTGAGAAAAATCCCTTCCTTCAAGAAATTAGCTATAGCACATTTTGTGTTTCTAAACGGTTTCCACTTCTTCCACCTACTTGGTGCAGTTAATTTTCAGTGAAACATGTCTTTCCCACCACACTGAAATGCAAATCATCTTTTTAATAAGAATCACATTTCTTTAGCAGTGAKTATCTACTGTATTTTTCTAGTATTCTGGGAGCAGCTCTCCTTGCTGTGGCCAAAATGCTTTTTTCTCTTACAAACCTTTTTCTCAGAAATTTAACTAAATACATTCTTTAATTTAATTGTGYTGTCCAGTTTTTGGTTCTAGTATCTGCCCCAGGCACTGCCCCATCTAGCATTTGTCTRGGGAGAACTTGTTCTTTTCCAAGGTTTTGAAACTCATCTCTGTGTCTGAAGGTGCAGACAAGAATCCAGATTTGATGTGCCCTACATCCTGAGAAAGATGATGGTGAGGAAATTTGTTAGTGATGTGAAGTCAGGGACAAGTACAAAACAGGAGAGGATGAACTAATAACTGTGTAGTTTTGAGAACTAAATAAAACAAGACCCATATAACCATCACTAGATGCAAGGCCATGGATTTAAGAGCAAGTAACAAACTGTAAATTGMAAGATGACCTTGTGAAAATAGTAAATGAGGGAGAGAACTGGAGAATAGTTCTAAACATAAGGTTTCTGAAGAGCTGCCATTGGCCAGGTTGTGAACAAGAAAATTATGAATATTATTATGCATGCCAAAAGTCAGAAAAATGCTCATATCAGTGCACAGATGGCCCACTGGCACTTTATACACAGCTCAGGTCAGATTTGTTCCTGAGAAGGGCATGATGGTGAGAACTGGCTGCATGGACAGGCAGAAGACTAGAAGACACATCTGCCAAAAGGTCCTGAAAGGTTTCGCTTGCTTAGTCCAGTGAAGGAGATTGAGAGTGATGGTGGCTGATCTCTACAAGTATAGCAAATAGAAGAGATAAATTATTACGCAATTTAAAAACAACATTGTCACAAAATCAAATAGATTAACAGTGTCTGATAAGAAATTCAAGCAAAAGTTATGATTCCAACCACAGGCRGCCTGAGCTTCCTAAGAGTCTCCCAAAGAGGGTTTCAGAAGCAAAATGTCTAACATTTTTTTTTTAATGGAATTTGGATAGTTTCTGGAACTAATCACTTAATGCCATTTCTGACTTTTTGCCACTGCAGAAGAAGACCTCACTGCATGGACCTTTGGAACATCTCTCATGATATAATTCAGTTACTAAAAAAATGAATATGATCCAGATTCTTTCTTGCGATCAGTGTAATTCTTTTAATTTCACTAAATCTGAGCCTCTCTATGACCATTGATATTGTAGCCTTTTCTGTCAATTGTCTCCCTCTGTATTTTAACAGCAAATATACTTTTAAAAGAAACAATTGTTCTTAGTTAAAATCTTTTTATAAACCTTGCCTGTTACATTATAGTTTGGATAAAACTTTCAGCAGCTTAAAGAAGAGCAAGCTTTAGCAGACCATTTCGAATACTGGTTTATTACATCCAGAAAGATAGGATTGCTTGATGTGTAAACACAAAGCAGCTACATCCTACCTGAAGGAAAAAAAAAGAAAAGTGATGCTGCATTTAGTTGCTTAGACAGTGCAGACAGGACCTAGCTGTCTCCTCGGATACTGTCTGTGCTCAAAGAGCAGAAATCTAGACGACAAACTCCTAGCGAATAAAATTCAATGTCAAAAAAAAAAGGTATTCTTGAAGCAGCCCCTGTCCTGCCCTCGCTGGAGCAYGGATTCTGGCAGCACAGCACATTCCCAGCAGGGCTGGGGCAGCCCTGGGTGTACCTCTGCCTGCTGCTGATCAGGGGTCCAGCCTGCAACTGTGAGATGTGGGAACTGCTGCTGAACGCATTCCTGTGTGCTTGTGGAAGCACAGATGTAGCAACAATCCCAAAGCAAACCCTCCTCTCCAGCGTGGGCACAACCTGAGCAGCTGCTGGATAAGAATTACCCCTCCCTTTGCACCTAACGTGAGGGAGGAGTGTTTGTATTCTCACACAGTTACATTATATAGGGTGAGCAAACACCATCACCTGACAGCAGCTGAAAAAGGGAGGGGATGTCCCAGCCTCACAGCCAGGCACAGACTCCTGTCCCTTTCCTTGGGCTGGCTTTGTTGCCCACTGCTCCTTTCTGTCAGATGACCTGACTGTGCTGAGAAGCTAATCTATCAAAAATACATAGTATGACACAGCAGGGACTAAGAGAGGCAGAAAGAAAAAAAGGATGAAGTTGAGAGGAAAAATAACAAGCATGATTCTTATTTCAGCAGGAGTGAGCAAAATGCTACAGACCTCATCTGAAGGTAGAACCATGGCCTTCAAGACATTGCCTGCACCCTGAATCATGAGAGGGTGCCAAAGGTCCTGGTGAGTTTTGTAATTCTGATAACTCTTACTTAGGAAAGTCCCAAAAGAATTTGCCACTTGATAATAACAAGGTTAGTGACCAGTCAGTTGCAGCAGCTTAGATATAAAACAGATCTGTAAAATAAATGATCTGTCTATATTCAGGTCACCACTTCCATAAGCTTTGATGCTACTGCTGCTCCTTTGATCCAAGGGTCTGTGCATTTGTAGGTGTTTCCAGCTGGGAAGACAAACTGCTGGTAATCTGTGGTTTTCTTTGATGTAACCTTGTTTAGAAGACATTCACAATACTCTGCTTCTGTCAGTATGGAAAATCTGCCAGATCAGAATGTGATGGTGCTGCATCATCATCCTTTTAGCCAGAGCCTTACCCTAAGTGCTCATATTTGCCCCATTCCCCTTCACCTTACCTCTCTCATGCCTTTCTGCCTTCTGCTTCTCCAAACTGTTATTCCCACAGACACACCCCAGAAAAGACTCCCCAGAGCTTCCCCATGTMATTTGAACTCCTAAGCAGCTTTTCATTTCCTTTCATTTGGAACAGAAATTATGGGCTTAACTGACTCTTGGAGATCCTTTAARCAATGATTAAACCTCCTGACACTTCAGGATATATTTCTGAAAACAGCAGTGTGATCTCAGATAAAAATGTCCTTTTGCCATTTGCATGCAGGGGGAGTGGTAACTGATTTTGATTTTTTTTGTGAAAGTGAGGGGAAGCCTTTTGACATCCTGAGATTTCCTGGTTCATACTCAGTAGCATATCTGTGGCAATGTGCTCCTGTAACACTTTGGACACCTGAGTGCWTGTTAAAGGGAAAGCCTCTAAGAAACTCTAAAGGTTGTTGTGCTCACAGAAAACAGAACTAAAGTAAATCTGTTATTCATTAATGTTTATGCCAGCAATGACATGAGTACTGAAATTTTTGACATTTCCATTTTAAAGTCCTTACTGTTTTCCCACRGGACTATTTCTATTAACACTAAACATCTGGAAAACTCTCTTTAACCAAACCTGAGAATTGAATTCCATTCTTCAGCCTAGCAATAACTCTTCCACCAATCCTGTTTACCTGAAAACTCACCTCAAATCACATTATAGTTTCTATCCTGCCCTCTCCTGCCAAAAGCTTGTACTTCTCCATACATTTAGTAACTCCATCTCTCTGACTTGGCAACCTGGACTATCAAATCATGCTGATGTCAATAAGTTCTCCAGAATAGTCATAATAGGACTTTTTCTACAGCAGTTATCTTCACAGAAAGCTTCAGCCAACAAGAAAAGGCCAAAGGGGCTTGGGAGGATCTATGTTCCTAGGATCTATGTTTCTATGGACATAAGGCCATAGAAAAAGGATGTAAAGAATCCTAAGCAGTAGGATTAGGATAAGCAAAAGGAAAAAAGATAATTTTTTAACCCTGCAATAAAATGTTTATAGTTTCTTGGAAAGCCAAGTGGATMAGTGGTTGCTCCCCTGTTTACTCTCAAGCAAGGTGTAGCAGCAATGAGATCATCTCACACGGGCTGATTCCCCCAAGGGGAGGCAAACATTGACCCTCATCAGAGAGATACCTCCATGTCAGTTCCTGGGACAATTAAGCTCTGAATACAGCACTAATAAAATTAGTTTAGGATAGTAACTGCCTCACAYGAAGATTCATGTTCACTGGTTAGCAGAGAAAGAAACTTACAAATCTGCTCAATAGGAGCTCACACATGGGATGGTTTTGTCCCAAATCCCACTTTCTGAGTGTTTTACAGATTCTTAGCCTTGAGCTTCATCCAGGGCACATGAAAGACTRGAATTAACAACCCTGCACTCTTCTTTTTTAAATATGAAGTGCATTAATATGGGGTTTATTGCCTATCTTAGCCCAGGGGACAGAGAAGTGTAGAAGWAACTTATGCCTCTTTTTATTGTAGCTCCTCAAACATAGGGCTGTGCAGTGGAGATGGGGGAATGCTTCTAACTCATGTTAAAACTGCAGCCATTGAAGAAAAAGGAAAAGGAAAAAAAAGAAAAA
>NW_026623255.1:3409822-3427484 GCF_030028575.1 Malurus melanocephalus
AAAAAAAGATTTTTTCACAGTTAGGCAATCAGCTGTCCTTTGCTACAGGCATGATGCAGAGCCCCTGGATCCATTAGTGTCTCATTCCCCCACAACAACATCTCCATGGAACTTTGTCTTCAGGCACTCCATTTTGAAAACAGCTCTCCCAATGGCACRCACGGAGATCAGTCTTTGTGCAGGGCCAAATTCTGACCCTGGCCAAAGCAGTAATCCACACACTTAGGTTCACAAGTACTGTTTATACACACGGTATCCAGCCCATAAAACCAGTGTTAGTATGTAAGCACTGAAATACAGTCACTGCAACAGCCTTACATAGTTATCTAAAGGAAATTAAAACTGAATATTGCTTACAGCAAAGGGGAGAACGTGTTTGCAACAGTTATACTTGCRTGCTGTCAGTACGAGAAGTCTGAGCAGCACATTGGATGAATAARAACTCTATTTAAGAAACTGTGTATTCCAGTTTACTAATCTGTGTGAGAGTGAAATTGTGGGAACAAAAATATTATGTTAATGCGAAACCACTTCAAGAAAGAAATCAGAAAATATGTGTAGTTAATCTTCCACCCAGGAAAATGAAAGCATGAGAACAAGCACTAACTTTTTGCAGAGACAGCTGATGTTGGTGTAAATCACTCACACATTAGTATGTTATTTTCATTTAGAGTTATGTACTGAGCTGTTTTTGTAGCCTATGATTCCTGCTCAAATCTATTTAACAGTAAYAGCCATGAGCCTTGCTACTCTTCAGAAATGCAGTACAATGGAATTATTCTAGTGCTGCAAAATGGCTCATTCTTACTGCACAAATGACTTCTACGTGCACTAAATCAYGCTGCATTAAAAAGAGCTGATGAAAAGAGCAACATCTCTTCCTCTYCTCTGTTTCTGCCCCGAAAGGAAGAGAAGGAKAGGGGAAGGGAAGGGGAGGAGATGYGAAGTAAAGCTGTGGTTTTCAAGACTTGCACTTGCATTTCAYGATTTATATTCTACCCACCTGATCTTAGTCAGAAGCAATTATACCTGTTTGGCTGTGAAAAAAAGAAGTCAGAATCTTTTAAGGGGGATTTAAGTGCTCAGTGGAAGAGTTTATTCCGTTCCTTTGGCTGAGTCCAATAAAGTTTCCTGAGAATTAGGAAGAATATCCTGGACTAGCCAAAAAAAAAAAAAAAAAATTAGTTTTGATTTTTATTTAATTTGGTTGAGATAACAAATTTTGTCCAGATTCATAGCAGTGATAGGTACATCAATCTGGGTCAAAGTGCTTGCAACACAAGCAAAGTATTTTCCAGTTTTACACAATTTTTTAAGTTGCTGTAAAATTTAACAGGGTACTGCGGATATCGGATAGAGGAAATGTAGAGTAGAGGAGGAAAATTTTAATTTTAATTTTCTTTTTTCCTCTTCATCAAGTTTACTAATCTTCATGGAAATAATTTTCAGGTGTATGAATTACCTCTGAAAAACAACAAAGGGAATTTTACACTCCCATCATTCTTTCTTATCCCATAGAGACAGAAGCTCCCATAGTGCTGGAGGGCAGGGAAGAGACCAGGCAGAGGGAGGGGCTGGCCTCACTGCAGCCTCCCTTTCTCCCTCCAGCACCTGCATGAAACTGAACTGTTCTCTCTCTCTCAGCTGTGCCTGGTGCATGATATCATGAAGAGGAAAGGAGATTGCATGACTCAAAAAATGATTAAAGCTTCAGCCCATGGTGGCAGCCCTTGCCCTCTGCATGCCCTGCRCATAGCAGCCTCCCTCAGCCTGTCACTGTCACTCAGACCAGAGGCAGCTATTTCAGAGGTGGAAAAGGGAAGGGATGATGGATCATTTAAGTATAGATGCATCTCAGCTTCTGTGGCTACTTCTGGGGAAAAAAAAAAACACAAGACCAGTGTTGTTCTCYTTGTTGGTGCTATGATGCACAAGGCAGTGTTGAGCAGAGTGGTTCGATGATGATCGGGTATTCAACAGGCTGGCACCTCCCAGCTTGTAGAGGACAGCACAAAGCAGAACAATATTTTTATTGAGTTTTAAAATGGGCCAATCTAGATGCATGGGGAAGGTACATRAAGTATTCAGAGCTAGGAATTAGCTATTTCTGTGATGTAATCCGTGTGAGTTAYCTTAAATATGCATCACAGGTTGGGAAAATTGTACTCAAAATCAGTTTATTTTTCTCAGTTGATAAGTAATATCACATAACAATCATTTAACATTAATCCCAGCCACAAAATGTCRCTGTAAATAACTTTCTGGAGCTGGGAAATGTAAGTAATGAAGATGAAATTTTCARAGTCTGAGAAACAATTTTTTTAACCCTATGTCATGTCCACTCTCTTTGGAAATAAGATCTTTTTGGTTCTTTTGGAAATACCATTACTCAGCAATCCCATTTCTCTCCTTGAGGAGATGTTCTGAAATGAAGAAAGTGTTGAAGGCATGAGCCAACATGGAAAAACCTGAGTGGCCATTGGCAAGGARCAACAGGAACCAGGATACTCCTGCATGCTGGGAAACTCCAGGAGGTCAAACATGGGTCCAGAGGATTCCCCAGAAAAGGAGGAATAAAGCATAAGGTTTTCCATAGAGGAGTGATCCACAAGGGCCATATTGAGGAAAGCTGTCCCATAATTGATCATCTGAAGGTGGAAAAGTAATGTCAGGTACTTATGATGTTTTGTTTATATTGTAAGGAAATTTATCAGGAGCAACAAACAGGAGGATAACAAGAAAGGCAAGGRCTTGTCCTTGGACAAGTAAGACAAATGAATCTTTTTAGGCACTTTATACTTAGASTCACAGAGTGGTTTGGGTTGGAAGGGGACCTTAAAGCCATCCAATTCCAGCCCCCTCACCATGAGCAGGGACACCTTCCAGTAGACCAGGCTGCTCAAAGCCCCATCCAATCTGGTCTTAAGCACTTCCAGGGATGGGGCATCCACAGCTTCTCTGGGCAACCTGTTCAAGTTCCTCACCACCCTCACAGTGAACAATTTCTTCCTAATATGTAATCTAAGATTAGGTATTTCTCCCTCCTATAGWGAAGTCATATTTTCTACCCCCTCTTACCATCTTGGGGAAATGTCRGTAAAAACATTGGCTACTCTTTAATCTGGCCTTCTCCAAGGAAACTTGCTAGTACTTTGAGAAGAAAGCCGCATTATATTACTAAAACTGATTCTACCATCTGCCTTAAATTTTTGTGTAATTAAGACAGAATTTCCTAGCATATAAATAAGTTTTTCTTTCACAATAAGTCTACCTTGAAAAAAAAAGTTTTACAAATTTTACTGATTACTGAGTTTTGAACCTATTTCTGGTCCTTTACATCAAGTGTTATTACACATTACTTTTTCTCAAGTAGCAAAAGCATTTCCTGCATTCCTCCAGTTCTCACCTTCCTGTTGACTTAATTTCTGTTCCCACATAATGTTTTACTGTCCCTCCATCTGTAGTAGCATGCTCCTGGGCTATGTTGACAGAATATCCTCTGAAATAGATTGAATTATATGTATTTTTTTTAAGCATCCGGAGAGGTTTGTTTTGTTGCTGTGGTTGTTCTGTCCTTTTGTTAATTAAATTGTTTCATCAAGAGAGTCCCACTTTCTCCTGTCCTTCAGCAAAGCAGTTGCTTGTTTGCTTCTGTATAAATGGGATMATTTCACTAATGTGGTTTATTGCACAGCCCTATAACAGAACCATAACAGCAAGAGAGTACAGACTCAGAATACAAATAGGCAGTTAGGGCTGGGGAATTCTTATAACTGGGAATTTCTCATATTAGCTCTGTCACCTGAGAGAATGTTGCATGGAACAACTTCCTTGCTTTTTTATTCTCCTGACAGCTGAGATGATCATAAAAGTAAACTTTGGCTCTGAATGTGTCTGAACTTCATGAAAAGTTGGACTGAAATCTGTATTTCCATCAAGTTTRACTGGAATGGTGCTTCAGAATCTAGGAGTCTTGTTCTGTTAGTAKTTTCAAGATATGCCCTTGGCATGTGTTCTGTTTGGATCACTGAGGGTTGAAATTCCAAAACCAAATTGCAATGGACTTACAGTCAAGACTGAAATTCCACAATCAAGTTGGAGCAAGTGGTTGCGGTCACCAAAATGAGATTTTGGCAGCCTGGCTGAGCTGATCCAAATGCTGGGGTTGAGCAGTGGTCACACACAAATCACTGCTCTGCTGCCCAGCCTGAGACGTGGCCCTGCTCCTTCACGTGTGCTGTCTCTGGTGTACACCTGACCCTGCATAAACCCCACGAAGCACAGTCAGTCACCTGTTTGCTCTCTCACAGAGGTCAACTTCCTTCAAATTTAGGTTTCTAAATGACTCACTGAGCCTGTCTTTTTTTCAGAAAGACCTTAAGGCTTGACTGTGAACATCACCAAGCAGAAAGCCATCTTTTCTTTGGCTAAATCTGGTGCTCAGTGGCCCTACCTGAAGAATTGTGTCTTATCTCCAGTTTCCCCTCTGCAGCCTCATGGTGATTGATTTACACTGTGATGATGTCAGAAAACGGTRTGAATAAGCTATCCTACCTTTCATCAAAAGAAGCGCTTTGATTAAGACAAGGGAGATGATTTTTACATGTGTGTTCAACATTCAAGAGAATTGTAATTTATTCAAGCTTCACAGATATTGTTAATATTGGAGAAGATACTGAAAATGAAAACAAAATTTGTTTGAGGACTGGATGAAGAATTGTGCACTGAGAAACTTCAGAAATCCAATATGTTTAGTTCAACAAAGATAGAGGTKCAGTGAATAAATTCCTTCATGAGGAGATAATATTAGGAAGATGTTTTACCTTTTGGAGAGAAGTGTACCAAGAATTAGTGGCCAAAAGCCGATGCCAAAAAAAATTCAACCTGGAAAAAAAAAAMMAMCCTTTTTTWAAAAAAAATCACTGTGAAAGTAATTAATTAATGATGGGGGTGAGGGGGGTTGCTGCCAAAGAAACAGCAGATTTTCTTTTCTTGATGTCTCCAAATCAAGATTGACTACCTTGCTGAGGAACTGTTTTTACCAAATGCCAACTAATGAGCACAGTACAAGGGGAAATAGGTGGAATTTACTGCGCTGAAATGCACAGGAGGTCAGAGTAGATGATCTAACCATCCCTTCTGGCTTTAACTTCCATGCATCTATGAATTATCCTAGATTTGTTGGCATGCAATAGGATTTAAAAAGCAAGCCTTTAAGGTAAAACTGTTTGCTATTTGCCTCAGGAAAATAATCTTCTGGTTCATGCAAAGGAAAACCAGATTGGTCTGTATTAATGGTGTCTGGCAGAACATTTTTCTCATTTGCTTGCCAAAGTTTTGGTGAGGGCTTTATTGCCAGCTGTAGGAAGTGATATGGKTTGATATAAAATATATAAACAACTCAGTAACCTTCTCATGGGAGTGAAGTATATACAATGAACATAATTTCTTTTTTTTTCCCTTCAGAGAATTCAGGAATTTGGCTCTTCCCAAACTGTAGCAATCATGCTTAAGCATTTTATAGACTTCTAGTGAAAAACTGCCAAGCTTTAGAGACTTGTCAAGGGCAGAGGTTGAATATTAATCTTCACCACTGTCTTTTCAACTACATCTGAGCTCCCTCTTCTGACATTTAGATTCCTTTTTAACCCTTTAAAGTGACTGTAAAGCAACTCCACCAGGTATATCCCCTGGAGCAGGTATCAGGCTTATTATCAAATAAGCCTTATCAGAGTGCTGTAGACATTAACATCAGTAACATTGCATTGACTGCATTGTCCTATAATTTCAAGCAGGGATGTATGTGATCCTTTCCCAGTTATGCAAATATTTTACTCTTTTTTCTTTTTAAACGACAACATTTTGCTGCCAYTATCTTCTGTGCAAAGCTCTTCAGTTTTTCAAACACAATTTTACTAGGAATTAAAGTCCCCAGGCAYTTCAGCCACTCCTTCCTGATTTACTGTAGCTGGATAACTTCGTAGSATGCTGTCCAGGACACTGATTTGAAAGCTTGCACAATGTTTAAGGGAATCAATTCTTTATTATCCTCAGAGGTATGTGCTCTTCTTTAATCACATCACAGATCCTATTGCAGTTTATGTCTAAGCTGTCATACTCAGAGGGCAACATTTTATGTTTTTTTTAAATACAGGGATCCATATGAATAAAAATATCCTGTCTTTTTGACTGCCAGGGTCTTGACAGCATTCTTGTACTTCTTTTTTTTTTCTTCTTTATTTTTGGTGGATGGGGGGTTTTGTTGTTTTTTGGTTTGGTTTGGATTTTTGGGGAGGTGGGTTTTCTTTTATTTGTTTTTGTTTTTGTTTTTGTTTTTTGTTTAAGGTTGATATTGATTTTTTAACATGTAAAGATTGCCAGCATAGCCACACATTTCTTCAAATATCTCCATGCATGGCCGTATTTCAGTGTCCCTTCCCAGTTTATACAGTTTCATCTTTGCCAGACTTTTCCTGGCAAGAAAAGTGCTCCATGGTGGCTACTAGATCAGCTTTAGCAACAGAAGAGAAAAGGGAAGACTACARTCAGTTACCAGCATTTTTAATTGATTTTGCATGATGCTGCAGTTCCTCCTTTATCTTGGGAGTTTTTGTCGAACTTTTTTTGGTCCAGGTGACTGTTTTTTTAAGCATGATAAAAAAATTGCCACTCAGAAAGCCTTCATTTCACTCATTAGATCTTGGACCTGTCTCTCACACTACAAAGTATGCCTGTCCCTTAGGGAAGACAAAGGGAGAGGAAGCCCCACAATGTAATTGTTTGTCATGTTTTAGGATGAATTTTACAAAAAAAACCACAGTGATGATGGACTAGGCTGTGTGGTGATGGCTTCATTTTGCCAGCACTCTCAGATATTAAAATCCCACTTGATTCCTAGGCTGGCAATGAAGAGCTCATGAAAAAGCAGCGAGTCATTTACCCATTTCCTCAAGGCTTTTCCTACCAGAATAAAGTCCTCTGGCCACCTCATCTWCTCTCAGCAGATTTGATAATACCTRCTTYCCAAAATGGGTASCAGCAAAAGACCACAATGAACTAGTGACAGAACAGTAAAAACCACGTGAGAAAACATTTTAAAAAATAGAGAAGAGCAACATATAGAGGAGCAGCATACACAAGGGAAAGGATGATTTTTGGACTATATTGGTGCAGGTTGAATTCAGCTTGACAAAAAMTGGCCTTTCACAGAGCACTGACAGGCAATTTTGTGCATAGTTTCAGTAAAAACAAAGCACTAAATTATTGTTGCTGTTCAAATGATAAAATTTTTACTGTCAGTTAAAGATTTTTTAGATTTTGATTCTAGAAATTAGGTATTTTTCTGCCTATAAATACAAAATTAATTATAGAGTGGGGTATGTATATAAAACGAAAGACTAAGAGAAATTAGAAGGCATTCCACAACAGGTTGACATGGAGAAATCTAATTTTTCAGCCTTGCACATATAAGATATTATACTGTAGRTTACAGTGGGTAAAATGACAAAAATATCTGTCTGTTTGGTACCACAAAGCCATCCCAATCAATATGGATTTCCATCTGCATCCTCTCTCTCACTTTTATTCTAACATTAAATTTCATCCTGAACTGGAAAGTTCCTTTAATTGAAGACAAAACAAGTACATTAATGGGGAAAAAAATTAGTTCCAAAATTTCATTTTCAAATGAAAAATAACTCTTACCAAAACATGTAAACATCTCTCTTCAAGTGTAGTAGCTGTTAATGATGACTATGTTGTGACATTATACACTATATATCATCAAGAATTGGTGATTTGTATTTCTTTATTTTCTTGGACACATTAATCTTGTCTTCCTTACGCCTGTTCTGTATTTCAGCTCCACTGAGCACAAAGAGGCAGAAGATGAATTTTGGACCAGGCTTACACAGGCTCATCATTCTACCACTGTGTTTTCTAACCCCAAGGTTAGCAGGGTTAAGCAGTCGTTGCTGAGAACAACGACTTAATTGAAAACAATTCCCTAATCTGTAAAGCAGCTTCTGTGTGAACGCTGTCACAACTAGAGACCCAAAACTCTGAGTGTAGACACTGACTCTGCCCTGCTCATTTGCTTTGCAGCTGGTATATTCAAGCACAGGCACGACAGCTTCACGCCTTCCCTATGTGCATTTATATTCTGGAGTGCAGCGTAGTAAATGTATTACTGTGTATTGCTTTCTGTGGTTACAACACWGATTACACATGAGGGTACTACATCAGTTATAATGGCAGGAAAGGTTATTAATAGATGCTGTTTGAAGGTAGCTGCTGTTCTGAGACGATAGTTRTGATTAGACACTCTCAGATCTATGTATGAATATGTGACCCTGAAAAGTRAGTAATGCCAAAGCCTGTCTCCTCTGATGATGGAAGCAAATACCATGTTTATTCCCTTGCCAGGGATCATCAGATCATCAGACCAACGACATGAGAAAAAAAAATGAAGATATTATAACATGGTGGATTGTGCTTTATAGAACACAGAATCAGAAATGTAACTTAAAATTTAGTAGACTTTTTAAAGACTAATAAATTAGGTAAAAAATAAAAACATAAAAACATAAGAAAACACTTTTTTTTTGATAGAGTATCTTAGGAAAAAAAATATCTTGCATATGAGACCTATAAACAACATCCAGACATCCAGATGGGAGTTTCAAGTTCTTCTAGGTTGTGTTGACTGTTTATGTACAGGCATATGTCTAAAAAAACGCATTGTGAAAAACGTCAACAATCCTTGTGCAAACTGGCTGTGGGAGTGTATTCATGATGTTGAGCACTCAAGTCTAGCRTTACAAAAACAAAGCCACTGTTGTGACACCAGCTAACAGGACACAACATGATCCTGCAATGATAACACAGAGAGAATTTGCAGGGTTTAGCACGATGGGCTACTYTTTCTAATTTGGCAATAAACACAATGTACACTTGACGACATGGTTGTTGAGCAATTGGTGATTGAAGTTCAGACCTGGACATAATGCCCAAATCATAAGTAATAAAATATTAATTTAATGTCCATACAATATCCTGTCCTTTTTTTTCCCAGATTGTCACAAATTTCTGCTGGCATCTCAGCCTGCAGTGCTCAAATAAGTATCAGCAGCAGGCTGTCTTACAGATCCAGCAGATGTAAACTAGGTATAAGAATAGACACAGAAGGGAATCACATTAATTTCTTTCAGGTTAATGGATGCATTAGTAACCACCTAGGTTCTATCTGGGATTCTGARCCCTGCTTGGGAAATGCAGATCTAAGCCTTGAAACACTGTGCTGACTGAGGCCTCAGGAAAACTGCATTTATAAGCAGCAGGACCTGTATGCAGGGATTTGCTTTGTTCTTGAGTCATGGAGGGGGAGATGGACAGGGGACAAACTGAACAGCTCCCCCATGACTCAGTATGATTGGAAAAGGCAATATTAAACAAGATTTCAAGAGCATATAACAATTGTTACATTCAAATACGGAAAATGCATCCTAAATTCTTTCTTGGGACAAATCACAAGGTAAATCTATGGGAGAGGCTTGAAATTTCTTCCAAATGAGCTGTGAGAGGGCTGTGGAAGAGCTTTCAGGATCCTAACTTTTACATCAGTTCCTTGATTCAAAAGCTCCCAAGGGCAATTGCTAGAGCCACAATTGCTAGAGTGTGCYATGATGATGTCCAGGGCATTGCTCAGGAGAAAGGGGAGACAGGAGTGTCATTGGGAGCAATCCTACCCACTTCCCATGAGATCCATTGCTCAGAATGAAAAGATTAAGAAGCTACTTCTTGTATCTTCCCTTCCTAATACTAATTCCTTCAGCACCAAATGTGCATTCCTCCACCTCTTCATAGATTTCCAAGGTTACTCATAAGACCAAATACTCCTRAGGCTGGAGAGAAAATGAAATCCTTTAAATTTCACTGTCCTCAGGCTCCCTATCCCTGCAGCAGACCCATGCCTTTCTTCATTATTCTATTGAAAAGGCTCCCAACAATCTCCCCAAGGAAGACCCATCATGGATACAAAGACACGTTTCTCTCTTAGAGAGCAATAAAAATACACACTGTGCAGTAGACTACAGATTCATAAAAAACTAATTTATTAGGAATACAGATTGAAACTTATAAAGCTTTTACTCTGCAGCTGAAACCAGCCYCAGCTTTCCTGAAGAACCCAAGACAATATATTTTGTAAGTTGTCTGCCTAATTTCTGCCTTCCCAACACAAGCAGAAAACTTTTCTTCCTCATGATGATTTTGTRAGAATAAAATCTGCTGATGATCACAAGGCTCTCAGATAAAGTGATAGAGACCCTAAGAGGAGAACATAAAATATAGTCCCAGACTACACTTCTGCCAATATTTTATTTGAGATTTGAATTCCAAACCATTTGCAGTGCTTCTGTGTAAAGGCTTGGCTTCAATTAAAGCACTGCTTATGAGCAGACATGAGCCAGTATGTCCTGTCTTCTCTAATCCTTTTTCCTGTTTYCTTACCTACCYTTTTGCCTCTATCAGARCTGCAGRGCTTTCAGATTTGAAGTGYAGTGCTGGGCTCAGGAAAAGTAAGYWTTATYCACCCTTTTCTGCTGACATTTTGTGTGAAGTCAAGGAAATAATTTGACTTTTTCATTTCCCGCGCACAAAATGAGAGCTGAGGGTATTTTCTTTGTCCCATCTGCCGTTAGGATACAGCAGGATCTCCTACCCATTAAAGCTCCCGTAGCTGCTCTCAGCTACATTTGCAGAGAAGTGACCCTTGTCTGCACCTTGTCTGAGGCCACTGACCACCAGCATGGCCAMAGGAGAGAAGAGGAGCAGTTAACAGATGGTGGCTGTAATGCCAGGYCCCAAGCCATTCCAAGGAGATCCCCTGGCTTTCAGGTTATGAGGAGAAAGGTGGTACTTTCCACCCACCTTAATCCTGCTTCCATATGGCTTTGAGGAAGAGTTGCAAAGAAAGGGGAAGGTGGCTGGCCGATAAAAGGAGTAACAGGTGCCAAATCAGTCAGCACTGGACGTTTGCACCTTTGGAGGTTTTCCTTTTTCTASTCTGTGGATTGGAGGCTTGCTCTGCTCCTCACTGATCTCCCCAGCTTCACAGAGCACCTCATTCTCCTCCCAGCCTCTCCCCAGTGCTCCTCCATTCTCCTGGAGCATCCTCCTCCCTTTCAAGTTGCCCTTTCATAACCCACTGAGAAGGGGAATGTTTTTTCCAGTTGTTTCTGGTTCTGCTGCTGTGCCTTTTTCCCCATTCCTTGTCTACCTGTAAACCTTGGTCTCAGGAGGAGCTCAGCATTTGACCYGAAAAATCTTACTTCATTGGCCCTGCTGCTTTAATCAACATGATTAAATATTTTTCTTAATATTTGTGACCAAGTAAGGAGACAAGCACAGGGGATGACAGATCTTCCACAGTGCTGTTGGACTTGGTTACAAAACAGTTTTCAGAAACGCAGATCTATAGATTTCCATGTGTTCATTGTCATTAATTATGGCTAACTTTAGGCAAAAAACAAAGCTCTTTAGTTACTAACCCTGTGAAAGCTGCTTAAAAGAGAACAATATGTATCTCCCCAACATCATTAATAGACCTAATAAAAGCACAGTGCAGTACAGCTGCAAGTACAGCTGTCAACAAGGTTTTCCATAAATTCTTTGGAAACTGGAGCTGATTTGATTTTCTGTTTCAGAAAAACCCAAATATAGTGATGATTTAAGCACTTCAACACCTTACCTTTCACATTTTCCCCTTCAGTGGTTGAGATCTAGTAAATACCAAACTATGACTTTGTTAATGAAGTGTAAGAGTAACTTGAAATGTGTACTGATTTTACTCAGGAAACTTCTCAGAAATCTCAGATACAGTTGACATATGTAAACACACATGTTGAGTAAAACAGAATTAAAATCTGAACTTGAGTTGCTCTTATCTCTGTTTGACTTCAGCAAGTTTGTGATACTTGTAAAGGTTTTTTTATGATGAATGGAATAGTGAGCTGATGCATAACAGTTATATTTGTGTGTAGATGTGCTGTATACAGATTTGTGTTTTGAAATATAAAGTTTAAAGTGAAAAACATGGTGTTTGGAAGACTTCCTCCAAATGTAATCGAACTCACGTTCTGTCATCAGCTACTAAAAGTAAAATTMAGAAATACCAGTCTGAATGCTTTTCTTGATTTATATTTTGTTACCTTTTCTGAAGACTGAAAACTGCTCAAAAACAACTGTGAGAGCACCACATTTGTACAGCATTTCTGCAGAGCTGGAGATGAATTTCACCCAAGGAAGCAAGCTACATTTGAAAATATTTTTATATAGAGACAATTCCAAGTAACTCAAACCRAAAATAAAATARATATAGATATAAAAATAAAACCACCACATTCTCTTCATTCCCTCATCAAACTTTGTGATATCTCAGTAGGGTCCCCCATGAAGATTTGAGGCAAAGAAAGAAGCAGGATGATTTTACCCAGAACTTGAGGTGCAAGAAGGGAAGCAACTCCCTATGTTATGATACATCCAAAGACACAGCTTGTGAAAAGTCCACTTTTTGTTCTGAGGCTCAAAACCTTGTGTTCCACTAACYCTTTACTTGGCAACCCCTGTTCTCACACCCATGGGTGCAGGGCCACACTCTCTGGCAGTGGGCTGGAGTTCCCCCAACCAAGGTTTCAGARCAACACTGCTAGAAACACCTTGGGAGGGATCTAAACCCTCCATGATGTGCACTTGCTACAGAGTGAATGTAATGTCCTGTCCCAAACACTTCTCCAATTCTAAAAATTGCTGGAAACCACCTTGTGCCACCAATCTGCACCAAAACCCAGGCAAACACAAACTRTGTTTCCAGCCTTGTCTTGACAGAAAAAGATAACAGGAGCCCATGGCTTGGAGAAAGGTGTGGTCAGCCTTCCTCCTCTTCCTGTTCTTATTCTGCCTAGGCAGTAGATGCAATGTGTGCATTTGATGGCAAATAGATGGATAAWATAATCATATTTCAGGCTGTGGTGCCAAAACCTCCCCCCTGAAATCTTTCAGGCAGACCATCTTTTTCTAATCTCATGGAATGCCTGTTCAAGATGCAATCATCTGCTTGGAAGCACAACCTGACAGCACTGAACAGCGAAAACTTCCTTTCCTGGGAAAATGACCAGCAGGGTGAGGGGCAGGAGAGCTGTGCTGTCTGACACTGATGACAGTGTCAAAGCACAATGACATTAGGGCTTGCTGACACTCCTGCTGACACTCTGGGACATGAGTGCCCTGCCCCTCTGCTCCACTGGCCAAATCCAAATCCACCTCAGCTCCTGGGCCTTGCCTCATGCCCAGCAGCCATGTTYCTCTTTCTCCTCAAGCAAGTGCCAAGGAAAGGGAGAGTTTCTGTGTGTATAAGATCACTTTTGGACCTTTAGGTGACAGGAAATGGGGTACTGCACTCAGAGGGGAGGAGAGAAGAAATCACCCTATACTCTGCCCTCTATATAGAGGTTAAAAATGAGATGTGAGGTATGAGAGGTGAGATGGAAAAACCTTTCAAAGACTGGTCTCTGCTCGATATGGGGATTGATGGGCTYATAAAGGAAGAGACCGTCCTTATCTGAATCTTCCAAGAAACCCACTGACACTTTGCTCAAAGAGTTTGATATCACTATAGCATGTTTATAGCTTTTGACGTTTTTAGTATCAATATCATACTCAAATTGTATTCTCCATAAAGAATGAACTTTTCAGCCTGAATGCTCACAGTCTTAAGCCAACCTCAGCTCCATTTCAAACCTTTCTGAACATGAGTTTCTGTTTGTTGTCACGACAGAAGTCACAGCCTGTACAAACATTACTGTTTGCTGCAAATGTGCAGAGGAGGAAAGATGGTCTCAAAAAGTTCGATGCTGCTCGTTGTCTCTGGGCACTGAAAGTCCAACTGCACATTCAGTGGTAATTGTGTCTTTGCCTTCTTTTTTTGGCTTGATTTTTTCCTGCTTTACTGGTGTGAAAGTGCTTCATTCTTGCTTCTCACAGATTTCCAGATCACCCATGAATGCATTGCAAATGCTATTGTATGTACAAACTTCGTAATGCTTAAGAATACAAAAAATTCCTGTGATTATGTTTCATAAAATTTAGATTTAAAGGAAAGCATTTCTGCATTTTTCTCAGTAATATGAATGCAGTATTAGGCTCATAAGCATTTAAATGAGTCAGATGCTTTATTAGTTGATTTCAGAAATTTTTCTTTGTACATGAATGAAAAATTTAAACYGAATTGATTTTAAAAGAAATAGTGCTGAACACAGCCATATAAAAAGCAATCTGAAAATCCTGACAGGGGTAAAGAAAAAGAAATTAAAGTGCCCATGATTTATGTAGGGCTAWGGATGAAAGATAAATTGTTCTTTGCATGTGCTGTGTCAAGCCAGTTGTTGCTCCAAAGCTCTTTACAGGCTTTATGCCCACACACTGACTGAGCTGCACATCCTCCCTAGCAAATCTCAGTAAGATGCAGAAAGGGGAACTCTGCTCAGGGGCTGCCAAGATTAAAGCACCTCAGAGGCTTAAATTTGCTCTTTTTCTGTCCTTATGCTAACCGATAAGGCAATGTCAGTCCACTGAGGCAGGCCTGATCCCACAGAGATTTCAAACTCAAAATAACTACCAATAAATCCAAGGGGAAAAAAAATAGAAATCAATGGATTAGCCAGTCATGTCTTTGCACCGATAGGTGTAAAAGCAAAGAAGGGGTTTAAGGGAGAATACAAAAGAAGATAATAATACATGTTGTGGAGTTCCTCACAAGCATGAAAGGCAGTATGGCATAAAGGATATAATTGCCACTTTGAAGACAAAAAAGGGAATAATAGAAGCCAGCATCATGAGATAATTTGAGGAAGACACAAAGTTTCACCCCTTGAATATATGTTTTGCTTAGCATGGTATGCCCAGGAAATAAAAAGGGACTAACTTAAATAAAAATGAGGAACAGGGAATGAGAAGTTTTAAGAAAAGAGAACTATAAATTCTGTAAGAATAGCTACTATAAAAAGGACATTTACATGCTAAGAAGGAAGAAATAAAGGATACAGCTGAAGATTGCCAAAATAACTCTAAGCCAAATGTGAAATAGTTTCCAGTAATTCAGATGCCTCGTGGGCAGCCAGGTCCTGGGCTCTCCCCTGTGAGGGGAGCACTCTGAGGCTGGCGTGGCATGGCAGCGTGTCCTCCAGTGTGCTCTCCGTGCTTCGCATGCCAGCCGGGGAAAAGGAAACGGATTGTAGGGGAAATCGCCATCTGCTTTTGTCAATAAAAGGCTGCATGCATGCCTTGAGCCTAAACAGACTGAAGGCAGCCTTTTATAGCTGCATGGGGGGAAATGGGAGAYCTTACAAAAGTGTGAGAAAGTATAATTTAAAAGGAATAAACAAAAATTACTATGACACAACTTCATCTGCTCTGTAAAGGCTCTGACAYAGTATCATAGAAGGCATGGGAACTTACAAAGGCAGGGGTTCACATTAAACCTATGATTTACTCGGCTGCTTAGGATCTGGTTTCAAGAACATTATTACACRTATTGTTTTCTCACACTTTAATGTAATTTGTATTGTACAGGGTAAAAAGATTGTAAAGTTTCTCTTTCCTATAAAGGTATAAAAAAGGCATTTGTGTGCCTCTTTCACTGAAAACACCTCACAGTCTTTGGTGAATTTTTACTTCCAAGACACATAGACAAGTGTATTCATTTCCACATTCTATAAACCATTTAATGGAGGCACAAAATCTCAGAAATACAACATCTTGAAAGTAAAGCGAGTGTAGGCATAGCAGAGGCAGTACTGAAAACAATATCACAGTCTAAATCACATAGAGTCACAGTGTATCTGTGACAGCAAGGCATGTCTGGAGGTCTTTTGGTCCAATCCCCCTGGATCTAGAGCCATTGTCCAGGAYTGTGATCAGACGACTTTTGAGGCTCTCCAAGGATGGAGGCTTCACGGCCTCTCTTTGGCAACCAAGGGAATGATGGCTAGCCTATAATTCACCAGATCCTTAATGCCCTTCTCAGTGATAGCATTGATATTTGCTTCCTTCCAGTCACTGTGGTTCTACTCTAAACACCAGTTTTTTCAAAGATAACCAACAGTATCCTTGGAGTGACATCAGGCAGCTCCCTTAACACTTTTGGTTGCCTCCCACAGGATCCCATGGCCTTGTACATACTCAGTTCATTTAAATGTTCCTTTCAATGCACTCCTCCTCCACCAAGGATGAGTTTTCCTTGTTCCAGATTTCCTTTTGATCTCAGAGTCTTGGTGTTCCAGAAGGCTGGTCTGTCTGCCAAACACTGAGGTAAAGAAGGCATTCAGTATTTGATCTCTTGTGTATCACTTGGCACCAGGGTCCCAGTCCCCGTTCAGCAGCAGGCCTGCATTATCCCCGATCTTCCTTCTGTTGCAGATGTTCATGGCTCACCAGACTTTACTCTAGGCGGGCTTTGGCTTTCCTAATTCCATCATGGCACACTGAGTCTGTTTTGTTCCTGGGTTATCTGCTTCTGCCCCTTGCATTCTTCCTTTTTCAGTCTGAGYTTAGTCAGGAGCTTCCTGTCCATCCACAGAGCTCTCCTGCTGCCTTTGCCTCACRGTGGCTTTACAGCAGCTTGGGTACAAGGTGTGTGTGTTTGGCAGCATAGACACAGAGAGTTCAAGGCAGAAAAATATTCTTCACCAAGACTTGGAGCCAGTTCATCCGTGCTTATATCCATGTCTGTTCCCAATACCCACAACAAGATGTACTACAGCAAGTGCCCCGAGCCAGCAYCCTGGTCTTACCCCAAGAAACTTACCCCACTCACATAGGCAGTCTGCCACAGGGCAGAAATACAAACAAAAATGTCCCCATCTTAAACTAGCT
Source organism: Malurus melanocephalus (assembly GCF_030028575.1). Lineage (NCBI taxonomy): Eukaryota > Metazoa > Chordata > Aves > Passeriformes > Maluridae > Malurus > Malurus melanocephalus. Next base: position 3,426,752 of record NW_026623255.1, read on the forward strand.
ATTTCATCAATAACCCCTCCTGTCTCTTGCATTACACATGCATGCAAATCAAACAGCTGAATTTGTAATCATTATTCCATTCGTTTTAACAATCTTTAATTTATTGTCCTAAAGCCTGCAGCCTGAGGTTCTCATAACTGTGGTTTCTTGCAATATTGGAGACAAAAAAATGACCTTTCGATCACTGCATGTTCAAAAATCAGTACACAGCTTCAGGAACATTTATACATCAAAATTCTAAAGCCACTGTTAAAAAAAAAAAGACCTTTATTTCCCTTTTTTTTTCATGAGCAGGCTGGATTAACCCCCTCAACATGCAGACAGTAGTTTCTGTTACCAKTACACTTAAACAGGTGGGTCTCATCCTACATGTTCATACTCCTAAAGGCAAGTGAACTCACTTTGTAAGTAAGGTGAACTCTTCTCTGGGTTTGTAGAACTGGGTATGAATTTAATCTTATGCATCAGGTTACACAGAATCATAGAATATCCTGAATTRGSAGGGACTCACCAGGATCACAGAATCCAAGTCCTAGACCTGCACAGGTTACCCCAAGAACACTGCTGCAATGCCCAGCTACCCATAAGATAATTTCCTAATATCCARCCTAAATGTCCCYTGACACAATTTCAGACCATTCCCTCAGGTTCCTGTCACTGGTCACCACAGAGCAGAGATCAGTGTCTGCCCCTTTACTTCCCCTTGTGAAGATGCTGTAGACCATAATGATGT
>NW_026623255.1:3427814-3435560 GCF_030028575.1 Malurus melanocephalus
AAAGAAAAATATGAAAAGTCTGAAAGTCTGGTGTATCTAATACAAAATGTCAGTAAACCAATCTCTCTATAGATGGGTTACAACGTACAGCTAAATCTGCTAAAGGACGTAAATGAATTTTGGTTGTCCAAACACAAACTGAAAATTTAAAGCCGTCAGAAGTTGCTGAATTCATCAGACTGGACCCAGGAACTCCAGCTTTAAAGTATGACCTGCCTCTGCTTCTCAAAATGCCAGGAGACGCAAGAAGCAAGACGTGTCACTGGAGGTGCCCAACCAATGGCCCATGTGTCACCTCARTTGTCCTGTCTCCAAAGCACTTCAGAAGCAGCTGCTCAAAGGCCTTCCCTGGGGAAAGACAGAGGACCTCTCCCTGCATGTGTGGTGTCCAAGCAATTGAATCATGTGTGGACATTGATCTACCTGCACGTGAAGGAAGTCCTGTCACATGTGAGGGAAGGGGCCATGGCACGCAGATCTCTTTTACTCTAAGCTGTGCAGCTGACCTGTCTGGCTGGAAACATGACAGCGCTGGGGCATAACAGCTCTCTGCTCCGTGCTCCACTTGGAAAAAGATTATTATTTGAAGGCTGAACAATGAGACAAAACAGGATCATGACTAGATATTGAAACCACTGTGTCAGACTGCTGACAATGGGCCATGAGGGCGAGTCCTTGCTTGGCCCAGCAGCTAAAAAGTAAAAAATAGTAACACTTTCGGAAGGGTAAGGACCAAGGGCAAGCTGTCTCCCACTCCCAGGCAGGCCAGTCAAGCAATTAGACTGCAGAATCATGCTGGGGTTTTGGAGCAATTACTATGTTATTCTCCATGCCAAAGAGTAACTCTTAATTCCTTTTTCTGAAGGGCTTCAGCAAGAGAAAATGGAAACATTTGTGCTCACGTTTCCTCAGCCTAGACCTTCATGGGAAAAGCAGAGGGAGGTAAATGAAGGGATTCAAATTTTCTTAGGTGGGAATTAAAGCCATGCTTCCTGGATGAAAGAAACTGCCTCTAAAGCTTTCAAAGGGGCAAAAGCACCTCACGGCAGGGAAGAGGTCAGAGTGCTGGCTTCCAAGTAAAGGGATATACTTCTCTACAACCAAATATRAGGAATCCAAGTCTCTGAGACAGGCACTAATGCTTTCTATTTCCTATTTGTGAAGTATTTCTGTATAGCTGGAGATTACATGACCACTGATACAAAATCTGTGCCCTACTAGGGCACCAGACAGTACATGTCACATACATTTCTGCCAAGCTGACTGGAATAGACTATAATGTTTATTGCAGCTACCTGAAACAAACAGCCTTTCTGAGGCAAGTAAAAATAAAAAACAATGCAACAATAACAACTTGTATGAGCTTAGCCTTTTGCACCTTGTGGATAAAGTGTATTTTTTCAGGCAGTGAGAATCATAAAACCAGATTTAGGATACCAGCCTCTACCCATCATCTGGGCAAACTGCAGAGTTTAGCACTTGGCTTTCTCCCCATAGCCTGAGCCCTACGGAGAGCCTAGCTACTTGAAGTGGAGGCTGTTAATTCCACAACCCCAAGCCCTTGTTTGATTTAACCCTAAATCAGTTTCAATTCCCAACTAAATGTCAGGAATCCAAATCTCAGAGCCAAGCTCAAATGCTTTCTATTTCCTATTTTAGACAGATTTCTGTTTAGSTGGGTCCATCAGTTTCATTTCACACTTTGTGACATTTTCAGCATAAATTTACATAATTCAACTCTTATGTAACTCCTGTCCCCTCCAAATCTAGCTGGAATTCATAAAAGCCAGGCTGGCTGTAGCCACATGACACAAAGTAGTCATCACTAAAGCACACGTGGTCTTTCAACAAAACATTATTAGACACCACCTATCAATGCCACTCTAAAAGATACCTGCTCATCAGGTGTTTTTTACTTAGATCACTGTTCCCAGAAGAATTAAAGGAGATTCAGGAAACTGGAAGCAAGCACAAGCTGCAGAGAAGAGGGATTGTATGAGGCAGTGGTGCTGCTGAAGTAAATATCAATGGAACTGAAGCTTAACTTTGTGCGCAGTCAGGTTATCACCTGCTTGTCATCGCTGCAACTTGTCTGGCCACATCGGGAGTTACAGAAGCTAAACTCCCCTTCCCTGCTCAAAAAGCTGGGGAGAGGAGGGAGGGGGAGATGGAGGAGGGATACTGGGGAAAGAGAAAGAATAGTTTCTGCAGATTTAACTCTCCAAAATGGCTTATCAGGAGGTCAGAGGAAAGCCGGGGCACACACAATGGAGGGAGTGGAACTGCAGGGTCAGAGCACAGGAACGAAGGGAGCAAAGGACTGTGGCTGCATGGACTACCCCGGGTGAAGCTGTTGGGAAAGCGTGCTGGAGCAGTATTTGTACTTGGAACTGAAGGATGTAAAGTGTTTACAACTCTCTGCTGCTATCTCTTATTTTTTTTTAGTCTACACCCTGCTTAATGTTTAGTGGGCCCCCAATGTCCTTTCTTTGCTGCTGAAATGGTGTTTTTTTAAAGCAAAATCACCATATGGCATGGACCAGTCTGTTAGTGGCATACTGACACTTTCCCTGTTAGTCATTGTCTCACTGTGATTGCTCCTAAAGGAGAGCCCTGGGCTTTCYCAAAGTGTTTTTCCTTTTGTACCATCTAAGAATTTTTTGGGGGGAAGTTGGGTTGCATTTATTCTGGGTTTTCTAATTCTTGATTTTCATTTGTGGGTTGTTTTTTGTTTTTGTTTGTTTTTGGGTTTTTTTTTTCCAGAAGTAACCAGCCTCATTACTGGAGGCCAGCTATCCAGTTGGTTGACAGATATCTTTTTTATTATCTATGAGAGAKACCAGCTGTATGATACTTTAAAAATATATAAGCTCTGTTAAGTATTCAGTTTCCCAGCACACTGGACATTCAAACAGTCTGGATCCTATTTAACAAACAYTGTTGAATGTATTCAGTTAATAAAAGCTTGGCAAATATTAGTAAAGGGCTTGTAATGGTTGTGAGTGACACAAAGGTTAAAAGCTTTCGATAGCATTGCACCAAACTGGAGTAAAGTGTGAAGAAACTGAAGTGATGTGTCAGTAGGAAGTCTCAGGGCTGATTCAGACATCATGAAACACTCCTTTTTAAGAAACCAGAAAAGATGCAACTATTCTGCAAATCTGAATTTAGTTTTGAAACTTTTAACATTATTTGGCTCATATTATGCTATTCTGCCACTACCAGAACTGTTCCAGTTTGACAGTTCTTGGGAAAGAAAGGTGTTTTCTGTCCCATGCTTATGCTACCCAATTTTTCCATAAGGACTGGGACAAGAGAAGAACTTGTGATAGATGAGCATATAGGGAACATTATCTCTCAGTGTAAACGTCATCATTTTTTAGTTTGCTTGCTGCTCTCTCTGCATGCAGGAAATGTCTCTGTGCACCCCAGGACACAAGGAGRTTTCCCAGCACCTCCTCAGAGCTCACCCAGGGAAGAGTGAGTCACAATGTGAACACTAGAAAGCACACACGGTTTCAGGATTTCTGTAAACATTGGATTCCAGCTCCCAAAACTGCTCTTATATTCACTTTCTTTTTAAAGGCTTTCCTGGACAAGGATAAAGGTGCATTAAAAAAACAAAAAAAAACAAAAACAAAAACAAAAAAAAAACCAAAAACAAAACAACAACAACAACAACAACAACAACAAAAAACTGTGTCAGTGAAAACTTTTAATGAACATGTTTTCAAATTCTCAGTGTTGACAGGGTGTGTTGCATTTTAGTGCATTTGCCAGCACACACATTAAAATACATTTGTGTCCTGACTATGAGTGGCAAGTTAGGACATGTTTTTTAAAGTTTCAAATTTTAGCAGGAGTTCAAACATGTTCATGATTGTGCTTTTACCTTAGCAGAGTRTGTCATTGGTGGGTTTTTCTGGGATTCCAGTGAGCAGCTGCCTCTGCCTTACCGGCAGGGAGCTGTTACTGAGCAGCTTTCTCCTTTTCCCGAACTGGTAAATGAAAATATCATTTCATTCACCTGTATTTCAGGAATGGATGAAAATGAATGTTTTAGACAGTATTGGGGAAAAAAAAAAAAAAAAATCTGGATACTACCAAGCTGGGAGGTCTGGCAGTGGCTGCAGGAGTCAGAAGCCACACTTCCATAGGGTGGTAAAGGAGGACTTGATGTAAAGTCAGGATTTCCACAGTCACATAACCTGGCTTTCATTCTAGATGTGGACAAACACTTTGCAGGGACAACTTTGCCTCAGCTGCTCTTGGGCCAAAAGCTATCAGTTTTTCTCCTGGCCTCTCCACAGGTAATTAGTGCAAAGTTGACACGCTTCTACCTGGCTAGCCGGACAGGAAAGTTTGTGTTTATGCCCAATCAAAGTTGTAGCTGCAAGGCACAGATTTAATATTAATGATCATGAAGTCACAGCCAAGAATCAGTAACACTGAGTCAGATGTGAAGCGGATTTGTTGGGCAGAACTGTACAAAGCATTTCACCAGTCCACGCCTCAGTCTTCTGCCTCACCAAAAGGTTGTGGATGAAAACACCTCAGGAAAAATGTGCTGATAGGAGTCACATTTTGGAAGTACTGCAAAAAGGCAACTTCATCTGTGGGGTGTAACACACTATTAGAAATCAGGATGTGGTCCTTAAACCTTTAGAGGAACAAGCCCCTCTGAGAACAGCTCCCCAGCCCTTCATTTTTGGGTTCCACAGAGCTGTCTGTCAGTTATGATTGTCATGTTCTTGGAAATATCACTACACATGACACAGGGGGGATCATGGGTTTTTTTCTGACACAGCTATTGTGGTAAAAGCCTTAACACAAACACACTTGACAAYGGTACCACTTTTCTCAGGCTCTAAATCTCTAACACCCTATACACAAGCAACTTTACACTAGTACATCCTTGTTCCTGCCACAGAAATTCTAGGACAGCTTTTTATGTGGAAGGCATTGTAGAAAACTGGTATTCTCATATTCATAACTGATTAGTCCTGCTCCAAAACACTTATGTGGTCTTCCTTTTCTTTCTTTTTTTTCTCTCACTCTTTCTCTTCTTTCTCTCTTTCTCTTTCTCTTTCTCTTTCTCTTTCTCTTTCTCTTTCTCTTTCTCTTCTTCATCTTTGTGTCTTTCTCTTTTCCCTCTCCCTGCGTCTTGGAAGGAGATTAAAAGATCAGGAACTTGAGTAAAGTGCAAGTTTAAGAAAGAGGAATTTCCCTCCAGCATATCTCTTTGCTTGGTGCACAAAGATGTGGAGCAACAAGGAGCAGCCTAGTAATGGATGGACCCAAGGGTCATTCAAGGGGTTAAATCTTGCATTCGTACCTCATGGTTAAGGGTTTGGGTTACAGATAGCTGTCCAGGTTTTAATTGCACTGGGACTGACAGAGGGACCATACATACATTCCCAATTTTGTGCTTGTCCAGGGACTTTACAGAAGAGCTTGTGGAACTAGGTACCTAGAGTAAGAGCAGTCTAGGCTTTTTCTTTTCCACTTTCTCTTTTTCTTTTCAAGTTGTAAAACATTGAAATGGTTGGAAAACATATCAAAAGCATAATGCAGAGCACACCTTCTAAACTCCCAGTCACTCTGTGAAATTTTTCAGTGACACTATTCTGAAATTCAGTTGTAGCCACGATGGAAAGTAGAAATGCATGTGCCCGTGCCGGTGAAATTGCATATACCCGTTCAGGATGGACAGGTGCSTTTTGATACGGATTGCGAAGTCCCGTCATGGTGTTCCAGCAGGTCTTCTTAGGATCTGTTGGGATCAATCAGTCTAAAAAKATAAAAACCCAAACCACCATCAACAAAATCACGATTTGCTTAATATCCAGATTAAAAGGAGCGGAGGAAACGCAACGCGTGGAGTTGAGAAGCGGGGGAGGATCCCGAAGAAGGAAGGTGTCCGTCTGGCCGTGCCCCGGTAGAGTTGCCGTCACGCCATCAGGTGAGCCCTCCGCAGCTCGCTCCATCCCTTCTGCCGCCGGTGCCCGCCGCCGCACACCGCTCCGCTCGCACGCCCGGGAGAGGCGGCAGCCGAGGGATCCCCGGAGAGCGGCTCCCGCCACCGCAGCCCCCGGGAGCTGCCGCCGCGGCGCCTCCGGCCCCACCCGGGCCCGCCGAGCCCAGCCCAGCCCAGCCCAGCCCAGCCCCGCAGCAGCGGGGCCGGCGGCCGCAGGTGACGCCGGGGCGGGCAGAGCCGCCCCCGCCCCGTTCCGCTCCCGGTCGCACCATGGAGGCCCCGCCGCCCCCCGCCGTCGCCAGGGAAACAGGCCGGCGGCGCGGCCCCGCCGAGGGAGCCCCGGGGCGCGGCGGTGTGAGCCCCGGCACCCCCGCCCTGCCGAGGGCGGTCACCCCGGCACAGCTGGCGGTCGCCCCCCGGGCCGGCTCCGGGGCTGCGGGCTCTGCCGGTGCSGAGCGCACGGGTGGGCGTGGGGGGCTGCCCCCGGGGGAGCGGGACGCTGCTGCGCCGTGCTCGGCGGGGCGGGCGGCGGCGGCCGAGACAAAGGGAGTGGCGGCAGCGGCGGCGGAGGGGCTGTGCGTGAAATGCGGTGGGAGGGAGGGAGAGGTTCCATCCCCCCCGTAAAAAACACCAACCAAATGCCCCTTTTTGCCTCCCAAAAAACGAAATATTCCCTCGAGAGGCTGAAAGCAACCGGCTGCTCTCGCCGAGGTTACCGAGAGGCGCCTCTCGGCGTCCGCACCAAGCCCACCGATCCCGCCAGCCCCGGCAATCCGCGGGGARAGGGAGGTGGGCGGCTGGGCCGATTCTCCTCGCTCCGAAGCCCTTCATTATCGGAATCATTTTAACATCCTTGTTTATAAACAAGAGGCGTTCGGAGGAGATTACCCGTCTTTGGGAAACGATCGTTCTGACGCTCGTTTCTGCTCCTTAAAAGGGGATGGGGGTGCCATGGAGGCGGGGGGGGGGGGGGTCTGGGCCAGCCTTCCCCGCATCGCAGCACGGAGGGAGGGAGCTGGCCGGCTCCCCGCACACGGCACCCCCTCCCCCGAAAAAGGAAATCACTCGGGTCCGTGATATTTTGCCCACCCCAGCGCTGATAAGCGCTCCAGATCACCGTTAATTCGCGTGCATTAGTTTCGGGTTACATCTTATTCGAGGGTTTAAATTCAACGTAAATACACACTCGGGGCTGAGGTTTGGGAAAGCTCGAATGTTTCCCTGATAACGTCGCTTCTCCCACTACTTGAGTGCATGGAAATGTAATCGTGAAGTGGGTCACTGCCTCAGAAAATACTTTAAAAACACAAATCAGGAATAATCAGACAGCAGAATTTAATTAGAGCCGTAGGCTAATCACAAAATATTTTWTTCCAAGCCAATATCGGTATGGGGGAGGGGTCCTTTTCTGCTCCGGCAGCGGCTCCTGCTGCCGCTGCTTTAGCGTTTGCAACATCTGGCCTACAGACCTACTAATTTCGACTCGTGATCTCGTTCGGCGAAACCCGATCTACGTGGTTCAAATACCTTCCAAATTGGGGGCGATTTAACAATCGCGACCAATTAAACCCGGGGAAGAAAAGGAAGAAAAAAAAAAACAAAGCGGGGGGGTGGTGGGGAGAGGAAAAAAAGCAAAGCAGCAAATCCCCACCTTCCCTCTCTCCCCCGCCCGGGGCTCGCACACACTATCTGTTGCTCTCTCACGGCGGCAGCGGGCGGGGGCGTGCGGCGGGGCCGGGACGCTCTCACTCACACTCACACTCGCACTC
>NW_026623255.1:3437291-3438497 GCF_030028575.1 Malurus melanocephalus
GCGAGGCCAGGCCGGCGGGCGGGGAGGGCGGCGGAGGGGCCCCGCGAATCCCCCCGGGCACCGCCGGTAACGCTGGTCCCTGTCTTGCAGGAGAACGGCCACTTGAAGGTGAACGGCGACGCCTCCCCCGCGGCGGCGGAGGCGGGCAAGGAGGAGGTGCAGGCGAACGGCAGCGCGCCCGCCGAGGAGACGGGCAAGGAGGAGGCGGCCTCGTCGGAACCCGCCTCCGAGAAGGAGGCGGGAGAGGCGGAGAGCACCGAGCCGGCCTCCCCGGCCGAGGGAGAGTCCTCCCCCAAGACTGAGGAGGGCGCGACCCCCTCGTCCAGCAGCGAGACCCCGAAAAAAAAAAAGAAGCGCTTTTCCTTCAAGAAGTCCTTTAAGCTGAGCGGCTTCTCCTTCAAGAAGAACAAGAAGGAGGCCGGCGAGGGGGCCGAGGGCGAAGGCGGCACCGCCGCCGCGGCAGCGGAGGGCGGGAAGGAGGAGGCGGCGGCCCCCGAGGCGGCGGGCAGCGAGGAGGGCAAGGCGGCCGCCGAGGAGGCGTGCGCGGCCGGCAGCGCCGAGGCGGCGAAGGAGGAGGCGGGGGACTCGCAGGAGGCCAAATCGGACGARGCCGCCCCCGAGAAGGCGGCGGGAGAAGAGACCCCGGCGTCGGCGGCGGGCGAGGAGCAGCAGCCGCCTCAGCAGGCAGCGGAGGGCAAGGCGAAGGAGGAGGCGGCGGGCGCCGGAGCCGCCACGAGTGAGGCGGGCAGCGGCGAGCAGGAGGCGGCCCCCGCGGAGGAGCCGGCGCGGCAGGAGCCCCCCGCCGAGAGCAGTCCGGAGGGACCCGCCGCCGAGTCGGCGGAGTAGTAAGCGCCGCCGCCGCCCCTCGCCGACGGACTTTTCTTCCCCCCTGTTTGTTTGTTGGAGTGGTGCCAGGTACTGGTCTCGGAGAACTTGTCTACAACCAGGGATTGATTTAAAAGATGTCTCGTTTCTTTTTTTTCTCTCCCCCCGCAGCTCCCATCTCAAATCGTTGTGTGTTGCCGCCATTCCAACGGGCGGAGGGGGGCTCCCCTCCGCCCTCTTCTCCCATCCTCTATATTTTGGTTTTTTTGGGGTTTTTTTTTCATCAGTATTAATGTTTTGTTTTGGTTGGTTCGGGTTTGTTTTTTTTTCCCGTTGGTTTTTTTTTTTTTTTTTTTTTTTTTTTTTTTTTTTTTTTTTTTT
>NW_026623255.1:3439327-3450711 GCF_030028575.1 Malurus melanocephalus
TTTTTTTTTTTTTTTTTTTTTTTTTTGTGTAGCATCTTGTCTATCGTTTTTGTAAATACTGGAGAAGCTTTGACCAATTTGACTTAGAGATGGAATGTAACTTTGCTTACAAAAATTGCTATTAAACTCCTGCTTAAGGTGTTCTAATTTTCTGTGAGCACACTAAAAGCGAAAAATAAATGTGAATAAAATGTATAATTTGGTTGTCTTTCTTTTATGGATACTCTGGTAGCTTAAAGGGACTAGCCAGTATTGCCTAAATTTGTACAGAGAAAGTCATGTGTGCTGTTAGCACTAGCTTTGAAAACTACCTTCCTGGATCTTGGACTCTGTAATACTGTGCATTTTACAGAGAAGCTGTGCAGTGCACCAGGTAATTTGTAGGCTTTTCTGGCTTTAAAAAGAAGACTGGAAGGCAGTCTGAGCATGTACAGTGTATGATTCTCCTGGCCAGGCTCCATCTTGCTTTTAAGACCAGAGGTATCCAGCATATGAGGGTGTTGCCTCTTGAGGAAAATAAGATTTAATTTGAATTGCTTAGAGTGGGGCACTGAAATTTTTATGCTGAGTTGCTTAAAAATTAAGCTCTTGAACAGGTGTCCCACTTAGGTCTTGGTATGCTGGTCCTACTTTGGTACCTAGATGATGAGCTTGAAAACTTTAGCCTGGAAGGAGAAGAGGGAAACTAACACAACCATTCTACTTAAAGTAATTAAAAAGCAATATTTTCTTTTTTTCCTCAAGTGCTACTCTCAAGTACAGGTGAGTTTCAAAACAGATTTCAAAAATTGTCAAAATTACTTGGTGCTTGCCTTTAATTGTTGGGCTTTTTGGCTAATTTCCAGCATATTGCTCAGGGCATATTATGCCTTAATAAAACTGAGTTGATGTAAGAAAAGCAGCAGTGGTGTTTGGAGGGTGGAAATTGATTCAAGAAAGTGTTGCTTCTAAGTTTATAGGAGAAAGTTTAGTGTTACACTTATTTGCTTCCACCATTTTCAGCAGAAATTCTTTGGAAGCAATTATGATTCATTTTATGAGAAAATGGCACGTTAGCACCTTGTTCCCTAAAGAACAAAGCCTAAACTGAATGAAGTATAGTAGATTTCCTGCTGAATGCATACTTCTTTTTGTTTTGTTTGGGGTTTTTTTCATTTTTTGGTTTTTGTTTTTTTTAATTCAGCTGTCTACCATTTTAACTTTGGCTTGTATGTACTCTAGTTGCCCTGGTATTTCTCTATAACTTTAGAAATGTATTGAAACTATGCTATAATTGCTGAGGGACAAAAATAAATGGATGTAAAACAAGATCCTCCACACCAGTGTCATTCTTGGAGTACATGTGTTTAAAGTCTAGTGCATAACTGCTTTGCTAAGGGGTTTTTATAACATGGCTGTAAAAACCTGTTCTGAGACGCATAATGTCTTGGCCATAGAGTCAATGTCTCTTTTTAATAAATATATATATATTTAAATCCAAGGATTCTTAAAGAGAAGTCTGAATTTCTTCTTCTTCTTTTTTTTTTTTTTTTTTTTTTTTTTTTTTTTTTTTTTTTTTTTTGTTTGTCAAACTGTATATGTACATATGAAGAAAATAATTGCTAGTAAAATTCTTTTTCAGATTTTTCTTAACCTTTCAAACTTTAATGTTTTTTCCCCTCGCTCAGTTGGTGGTTTGTGAAGCACTTCCTATTCCTGGGAGTGCAGAATTGCTCCTACCCCTGGCAGYCGGACTTTTGGCTTGGGGCTTTGTCATTCTGTGGCTTGGCTTGACTTGAAATATATTTCCAAGTCCTAGCACTAGTAGAGTTTCAAAAGTGCATCTTCAGAACACCAGTTGCATGGTYTGCTCTTCTGGTCCCAGTGGTTGGGTGAGATTTGATGATGCCAGTTTTCCACTGTGTGGTTTGAGGAGACAGAAGTCAGAAAGGACTTGGAATCATGGAAATGGAGGAATTTTGAACTGCTGCCTCCTGCCAGAGAATTGTGCAGAAGCATCTTCCTCCCTGGGTCCCCAAGGGACTGACTAGTAATTTCTGTGGAATTGTGGAATATCCTTTTTTTTTTGTATGAGGAAAATGAAGATACTGGATGTTAGTGACTGATCAGGTGGTTCATCTTCTTACTGAGAACACTTTTTTTTTTTAAATTTATTTTTTTTTATTCCATTGGTTGCCTCAATGAAAATGCTAATTATAATAAGTGTTGTAATTTCAACAAATTCTCTCGGAACACATGTGAATTTGAGAGATGTGATTTCAAACCAATTTTCCTATATCACGGTTCTTTTTTTAGCAGAATGTTATTATTGCTATGAACAAGGTAACTTCGGTTGTGCTGAAACAATGTCATACTTTTAGGTAAAATTTACACTGGAACCTAATTTTGCCTAACTAGGGCTTCTAGAGATTAACTTCTTTTGTTTGTTCACTTGAACTGAGGCAACAGTTTTCCTTGTTCAAGAATATAACTTGGTTGTACAAAAGTGCTTTGAAATCTCATGCCTATCTTGGTAATATCGAAGCGTCATTTCAGACTTTCCGAATCACAAGGTCTGACCTCAAGTACTTGAGTTTTGTGTCTGGTCCTGATACTTATTAATATGAAACTGCAGAGACTTTGCCTTCAGGCCAGGAAGCAAGACAAGAAAAGGGAAAGGCGAGTTGGGTGAGGGAAGTGGATCCAAGGCTTCGGCTTCTGCTGGGGTGCGTCACCTTCTTGCTTGTATCCACAATCCCTGGATACAAATCAAGTCACCTTGTATCAGTTTCTGACATATCTAAAACCCGTTGGTTGTATTAGATGCAAGTGTTGCATATGTATTTTACTTCTTTGTTRTGATGTTGTCGATGTTTTAATAATATTTTTTTGTTCTACAGTACTGTTTGAAACAGCTAACTCTTGAACTTCACTTTCAGATGATTAGATAAAGGTCAAAGGTTTTCATCTGTTGTGATTGTTTGGGTTTTTCTAAGTTGCAAGCCCTTTAATATTGCCTTTTAAAAAAATCTAGAATAATACACATTCTAGTCTGAAACTGTGATGCTGGTTAATAGTTTCCTGCAAAATTAGTCCTGTGAATTTGGCCTTTATATTTTATAGTGAAAGAGTAGTGAAAGGTCATCACTGGTGATACTGGACTTGTTTYAGTGTTTGTTTTGAGAGACTGAGATGAACTGTGTTTTCCATAATGATATAGCTTGGTTGAAAGCAACCTGATTGTAGTTTACTTTTACCATGCTCAGATCACCGAGATAGGATAAAGCAGGTACTTTTTTCCCTGGAGTAAGGAGCAAGTGAAAATGGTGTATTGTTTATAACATGGTATAGACAGTGGGATTAATTTGTTCTCCTTACGAATCTGAGATCCTCAGAGAGCTGTCAGTGAGTGGGAACTCTTGGCATTGCAATGAGTCTGGCAGGGCAGAGGCGAGCAGGCAGGCAGCTCCTGTCACTTGAATAAGGGAATGTAAGGGGTGGTGCTGCAAAGAAGTGCAGGGTTATTGAAAGCCGGTGTGTTGGCTTGCCCTGGTGAGGTGGTGAGCTTTTAAGGCCTTGTTGCTTGTTTGAGGATTGAGAAAGGGAAGATGTAGCAGCATGTTTCATGATGAGTTTACTGAGACAACTGTTGAGATTGCTCTGAAGTGGAAACATTGCCTATTGGGAAGATCAGAGGAGGGTTGGTGAGGAGATCAAAGTGGCAATTATGCCTAAAGAGAAGAGTGACCAAAGTATTGTCCTGTGAATGAAGTATAGAGTTAGAARTACGTGCATTTGGGCTGTTGTGTACACTTTCTGTGCAAAAGCAGTARACTCGGATGCAGAATGCCTCTTTTTTAGGATATCAATAGTGTTATCTGATGGAGGTGACATTAAGCTTCAGTTAATGTTTTTAGAATGTTTTGAAGTCTGAAGGAGGGTTACAAGTATTATTTACACATCTTTGCCCTTGGTCTTTGCTGCAGGAAGGCATGTTTATCCAAAACAGGATTATCAAGATACTAGGTAAAATGAGACATTAATATTTGCAGTTAGAAAGAGTCAAACAAGATATATGGAATATTAGTTCTCAAAGATAAGATTAACTTAGATAAAATAGCAAAGACATTATTCAATTAAAGGAGGAGAGGTTCTGTCTTCTTGTTTTGGCGACCTAGTACAATTCTGATTTTAGAACTGTGAGTGCAGGGAAATACTACTGGTGGTGTATGCATTTTTATCACCAAGCAGGCAAATATTCCAGGAGTTAGGATTTTTAGGATCGTTCCTGTGGCCATCTATGTGATAACCTGCACTAGAAGAGTGCTGGAGAGGGAATGTTTTGAGCCAGGAAATGCCACCTTCTGATGTGAGTCTTTTCCAATCCACAGCTGATACTGTTGGTAATAAGGTATTTGATAGTAGCTCTTTGCAGACACCATAGTAACTAGAGATTTATTTTTAGGTACAGTCTAAACTAGACTCTTTGTCCCAAAGTTCACACCTTAGTTTCTAAAAAGAGATAAAGAGAAAATGGCTATGGGTCTGTTGGTTAGGTAAGTTGTTCTTGCTGAGTAGTTCTAATAGCTGCAATTCCTTGTATTATRAATTAATTTGATAATACAAAAGCCACGCTTAAAGGGTCACCTGCTGTTTAAAGAAAGCAAAAAAACATTCATTCTCACTGGAAAAGAACCACTTTGAACCAGTTAAGACCTGAATAGTGGAGGGCCTTTGCAGAAGGAGACCAAGAGAAAAAAAGAAAGCAATCCCAAAGCTTTAGAAACTAAAGGAAGAACCTGTTTTTTCTAGCCCCCTGAAGTAAGGTTGTCATATGTTTAAAGTACGCCCTTTCTGTCCTTTAAAAATATAATTTACTTCTGAGAGACACTGTTTCCACTGAAGTGCAGATCTATATTCCTCTCAAACAGCACCGATGAAGTCCAAAATTGATTGGTGAAGGTAACATTCTTCAGGAATAACTCCTTAGGCCACTCACAAGCCCACGTTGCAATTTAGGAGTCTATTAAAGCAAACTTAACAAATATAGCACCTCTGAGGAGACTGGGCAGCAAATATTTCCCACCTGGGCAATTAAACAAAATGACAGAAATCATGGGCTGATACTCAGGATACAGGAAGGAACATGATYTTTTTTATTCTTTCCCCAATAGTATTTTTGCATATCCTACATAAGGTTTTGCTTTCTAATAAATATTCAGGAAGATAATTCAAAACAGTGGAGCAAGAATAATTCCAAAATTTCTATGAACTCTTTCTCCTGGGTGTTTTTAAATAGTCATATTTGAAAACTTATAGTATTTTATTCTGCTGTTTAACTACTTTACATGTTAATGTTCACATGGAGAAACAATGTCATACGTATGTCACATAACTTCCCTTTTATGGATCTTGGTGATACTAGGATGAGGCCAAAATGACTACTTCCCRAAATTTGTTAAGCTATGCAATGCACCTATAAAATTTGCCCCTAAATGTTGCTAATGATAAGAGAAATGCATTTGATTCTTCTATGAAGCATCTGCCTGGAATCCACACAAAACAGTGTTCAATAAAGCTACAGGAAAGTACTGTTTGCCTGAATTAAGAGGCTGAAGACCCACAGGACCATACTGGCAAAATGGACAGGAATGCTTTCACGTCTTGCTGTTACAAATKACAAAAATGAAATGCCACTGGAAATTTAGCCTCGTTGTTATATATGTGAGAGTTTGTACCYTGGAGGTTCATCAGTCCTGGATTTTCCTCTGCCTCCATCACACAGAGTCTGTCTAATGCTTGACAAGCTTATACATTGAAGTGATGATGCAGAAATGTATTTACAAGCTCCTCTGGATAAGTCATCAGAACACTTTGCTACTTTCAATGTACAAATTATACCTTTTGGTCATCACTGCTGTCCACTGAATGGTGTGTTTTCTGGCGAATTTTTTGCCTTTGTGTTGCCTGCACAGAAAATTGTGATTTCAAGATCATGAAGCTTCTGCTGTTGTTATACATTGGGCCAAAGGGAAGAAAGAAGGGGRAAATACCTTTCAAGTGATGTTATAACAGGACAATCAACTTTAATAAACAGAGAGATTTAAAGCCAACTGTTCTCTSTTTAAATCCCAGTGCAAATCTAATCTAATCTAATCTAAAGAGGCTTTAGGGCCTTGACTTGCATCTTGTTGTTGTTATTGCATAYATGTTATGATAGTCATCAGTTTAGTAATCTGTGGATATATAGAAGTAGAAACAAAATAGTACTTCTTAAGTTTCCCTGCTCCTAAATGCTTCATGGCAGGTGTGCCAGWTTTAACTACAAAAGCAATTGTTGGAGGAACATTCTACGTGGCTTTGTCACCGAGATGACGAAGATGGAAGTGCTAAGTTGTTGCCAAGGATTTTAGGAGAAATAATACGCTCTTCACCTTTTGTGACAAATATGRAATGAGGGCATTTGTAGTTTAACTCTTCAGGAAAGCCACGCAAGTTTACAGTGAGACTGTAAAAGGATACTGAACATCAGATGTTTCCAGTAGCACTTGAATGAAGCAATATATTTGTAAGAAATGCACCATTTGCAAGTGAAAATGGACATTTAATAATTATCCATACTGCAGGATTCCTTGTACATGAATCTACCATATTAAAGGCAATCAAATTGCAGATGACTGTGATGTGGACAGCTGGGAGCAAATCCTGCAGGAGGAGCACGGCTGGGGATGGCTTCTGAACAGCAGTGTAAACAAAGGTTCATTTCTGTACAACTACTACTACTAGGAAATATTTACATTGTGATACGGGCTCAAAAGGCCAAGATTAAATATGAGTCTTGTTTGTGCCAGGCACTGTGTGTAAACATCTGTGAAGACAGTCTCTACCCTGAAAAAGCTTCCAGGCTAAATGCAGAAAGGTTAGGCTGCTTCACTTCCTACCATTGTTAGAATCACATTTCTATTTGTCTTGGTCAAGATTAAGAAGGGAGAGGGAATAAATTATCAACTTCCTTTTTTTTTCCCACCCCCCTAAAAATCTGTTATTTGCAAGTTTCTTTTTCTCACTTCATGCTCTTTGCCTTCACAAAAGTGGAACTGTGATWCTGAAAGCCTTACCATCCGTGTGCAAGTGGCCAGGGCATTTTCATGGCCACACATATTGATGGGGCAATGTAAGCAATAACAGAGATAAAGTTAGAAGTGGCTCTGGAGTAAAAAGACCAAGCAGCCCAAAACCTTGAAATGTAGCTTGAAACAGATTATCGATAGCTCTCTAGTGACACTTTGAGGCCGTTTTTATGTACTGAAACTAAAATACTTTTCCCTCTTTCAAGTGGCTATTTTGAACATAGACAGCAAATTCCAACATGGGAGTACCGTGGTTTTATGGAAAGGAAGGAAGGTGTCTAGTTTAGGAAGAATATTTGAATTTAGAGATATGATTTTTCTTTCAGGGGTTATTAATTCTTTATCAAAAGCTATCTTCAGCTTTATCAAGTACTGGTATATTAAAGTACAGAAATTAAGATTTCTTCATAGATTTTCTTTTCTGATAAGAAAAGACCTTAAACTGAATTTTCCAGTTATAATTTGTGATTCCCAAGAGTTTTAGTAAGAAGTTCGTCATCTAAATTGTGTTTCAAAACTACAGATATTGAAAGAAAACATACGTATTCCAGTTGTCTTAGAATGGAACTACTAGAAAATTGGTTCAGATCCTTCATCTGGAACACTGTGATGAAACAGCAGYCTTATAAGATGAAATGAATGTGTATATTGTGCATTAAATGAAGAAAAGAAATAAAAGAAAATAAAGAAGAAAATAAATAAAGAAGAAAAAAACATGTTTATTATTTCATATTTATTTTCATATGGCATTGAAAAATGTGGCCTCACTGATTTGTAAAWTTGATTGTGTTCACTGTGATTTCTAGCACATTATGCCAAATTTACCACAGGCACTTACCTGAAAATCACAAGTTTAAAAACTTTGCTAAATTTTCTTCTAACACAGACAGGAATGGTAGTGCAGGGATTGCCTGATGACATTTTCACCATCATGTTGCATAAATCAACTAAAGTGGTAAAAATGCTTGTGGTTTGGCTATATTTATAGTCTCTGTATTGCTAACCRCATGGGAGAGCTATGGGAGGGAATTTCCCTAAAATTGTTATAGCCAACATAACCACTGGGACATCGAGCATTTGTTGCTACCAAGAGTGTTAAACTTGGAAAACTCTCTCTCCAACATGCCAAGGGGGGGAAAGTAGTGAAGAGAGTAATACTAAAAGTAGTAGTCAAAGGATTTCACACAGCTTTAGGAAATTAGCTGAACAATTTCTGAGTCATTAGTGAAAGCTTTTGATAACAAAAAGAAATAGGATGATCTGGAAAACTAGAGGATAAATCCAATACCTGTTTTAGGGTTTCACAAAAGATTTGGGAAAAATAAGATTAAAAAAGGTAAAAGATTGAGAAACCAAATGTCGAAGAGTGTAAAARCAAAAAGAGAGGGACTGACAGGACAAAGAGACATGGGGGTTGAGTGCAACCACAACACAATGAAACAAGAACTGGGGAAATGACAGATGAAGCAGCATACAAAGATATGAACTGAAAATACTCTAGAGAAAATGTATTTTTAGGTGGATAAAATWGTAAGAAATAGTCAAGATCAGCTACACAAGGACAAACTATTTCAATTCCATATTATTTTCTCTTCTGACAGTATACCCAGTCTAGCAGTTCAGTGGGAATCAGGAGCTGTAACAGATCTTGACTTCAGTAACAYTTTTGATGCTGTCCTGTGCAACATTCTCATAAACACAGCCAGGGAAATAAGAACTAGAAAAAGAGGTGTTGAGAAAAGTCATCTTAAAAAATAACCTCAATGTATAGCAGTCAATGGTTTGCTGCTATACTGGGAGGGCTGGAAATRCTCATAAAAGGGAACTCAGAATACTCATAATGCACATGACAGASATAGTCCAAAAATCATGCAGAAGTTCAGCAAAGGACTGTGCTTCAGAAAAAGAAATTTAATTCAGAAACAAGAAAATGGAGAGTGCACAAGCAACAGGAAAGGAGCCTAGGGTCAAGGTGGTTCRCAGGCAGTATTAGTCAAGCATTAGTCCTCTTTCAAGTGCAATGACAAGGGCCCAGCAGGGTTGATTTGAGCATCTTATAAGAAAAATACACTTTAAGAACAGTTCTAGTTTTTCCTTTGAGTGTATAATACCTAATGCAATAGAGTCTACCTCTTAGACTGAATAGTTAACATGTTAAAAYATCATATTATTAAATATTATAAACAATTGAATAATTTCCAAAATCTGTTTCTGCTTAGAGACCTTACTGATAGCAACATTAAGAATAATATGTGGCTCTGTTAGTGCATGTGTATTTTTATTTAGTTGGATGTTTATACATATGTATCTCATGAGATAAATTCTGGACAGCTGTTATTGTACCCTCCCTTTCCTGTACAACTTTTACTGCAGCACAAGACAAAGTTTTCCCTGATCTCTCAAGGCCTTTTGGAGATCACTACATTGAATTAAAATTCTAGAGCAAAGATGTRTCGGTAGGGAAGGGAGCTTGAGCTAAACATTTTGACCACAGCTGGCATTAAGATAGGATGAAGACCAATTGTACTTTTTAACCTCAAACCTCCACAGAGTTTTCTACAACTTTCCTTCTGTGTAACCTGTTAGACCATTGAATTATACTTGTAGTCAGAAATCCTTTCCTAAAAGTTAAGGAAAATCCTCTTTATTACAAAACATATTAATTATTTTTTGTGCTGCCTCCAGTTGACACAGGGAACAACTGATTTCTCTTTATTATTACCTCTCATGTGATGCAAATGCAAACTAAACTCTTAATTCTCCATATTTCTCCATGTTTGTAGTACACAAACCCAACTCCTTTCTATGTAAATCTTGTGTATTGCCTTCCTTAAAATGCATAGCCTATATAGAAAACAAATTGAAAGCAAAACAGCACTGAAGTATTGCCACATTGGTTTCATAAGAAGGAACTGTTTTTCCTGTAGGAGGGTCCCCATCCTTTAGCATCTGCTATTAAGCCACATTAATTTTTTGTGGTGACCAAAAGTAAAAGGATACTGCTAAATACAGCAATTTACATATCTGAAAGTATAGATATATATTATAATCTATGGTGGATCTGCAGCAAATATATTATGTACCTAAATAGTGTTGCAGAGTGTTGCTGCACCCCATGGGARACATGTCCATAACATGCTGCCCAACAGCACAGATTAGTAAGAAAATAACAATTTTAAACAGAGGGAAATGCTCGTCATTCCTCACTGAGGTCCCCCTTTTTTGTCTGTTCTTCAGGTGCTAAAATCAGATCCACATTTTCATAGTCTATAACCACTTTTCTATATACACCCTGCATAATATAGTGTGTGTATATAAAACAGATGTACATATAAAGAGAGTCTACAACCAGCTTGCYTACCCAACTGTACTAACTGGGCTTGAAAATATTGTGGGTTTCAGGCTGCTTTCGGTTAGGTGTCTCATCACTACTTTATTTTCTGTATTAYGTCTACTACACAGTACTTCATTTGATGATTTCTCCTAGTGTATACATTTTAACACTCTCCTCTGAGTCCAACTGGGCTTGTTTCAAGGAAAATTCAGGGGTCTTCTCCTATGCATGTATTTTCATTAATCACAGAAGTGCCAGCACAGAGAGTGGTAAATCACTCTGTGAGGAGTAATCACTGTGGTCTGATCAGGGTGGAGACTGAGATTCCCCGATCTCAGACTCCTGTCAGTCTCAGCATTTCACAACAAACTTGTTTTTCTGCTTTTTTTCTTTTAAAAGTATCAAAAWTTCTCATTTAGAGAACAGAATCAAGGATTTTTTTAGGAATTGACTTAAGGATGTCTGTTATGAGCCTGGTTTCTTCTTAAAACAAGGAAATATGAAGTACAAAGCTAAGGTTTAGAAACTGTCGAAAATAGTTACACACAAAAACTTAATTTCTTTTAAAAAASCACACCATTTATGGAAGCTGGAATAATTTAATCCTAAACATGAAGGCCAGGTAAATGTACCTGCCACAGCTGTCATGCAGGTTTAAGTATTTCCTTCCCCTACTGTGCCTGTAACCATCTGAGACATGGTTATTTATGAGGTAGATCAGGAAARAAAACAGTAAAGCAGTGTTCTTCAKAACAAAGCAGAATGAGKTTGATRTCTCTCAAATCCCTATAATTCAGGTAACAAAGTAGGAATGAAGAAGAGACAGGACTTTTGTGTGCTCACAATGCTGCAGTCCCAGGAAAATATGCTTTACCTGATGCTGGTTTGCCATACAACCTCAGGCAAATGATTAGTCCAGTGTTTTAGAAGTGTTCTGTGAT
>NW_026623255.1:3450865-3452807 GCF_030028575.1 Malurus melanocephalus
GGGGGAATAACATGACTCTGTGACTTCACACATGGATTTGATGTCTAGGGTCCCTTTATAAAGTCTGTAGAAAGTTAACTACCTGGGAAAGATATTTTCAATGCCCTGCTCCTAGCTGCCCTGTTTAGCCGGGGGCAAACACAGCAAAGGGGGAAAGGAAGGATGTGAGGGATTTTCAACATATGTTTTTATGTACTTATTTTTACAATAGCTGAGAGCTAGCATGCTCTTGGGAACTGCTGGCAAGCTTCCATGCCTGGCTGAAGAGATTTGAAYACCCATCTCACAGAGAAGTCCTTCCCCTGCTCTCCAGTGTGTTCATTCTTGCAGGAGGGAAGGAGTAGGAAAGGRAGAGTTTAGTATCTCTCTCATGAGGCCATCCCATTGGGCTCCAAATTATTAGATACTTAGAGGACCACAGAATGAACTACCTTTAGTCTTACTTTTCCCTAGATTTAAGTAGTTGAGTTTGAAGGCTTATTCTTTTTCTAAACACAGGCTTTTGTCAAAGCTTGTTGTAAGTTTTACAAGAACACAAAGAGGGCGTGAAGTCTTAGTACTGCTGTAGCAGCCTCAGCCTCTGTGAYTTTCTGATTTTTAAGTGGGTATTTGTCAACTAGTCTTTTTAGCCTTTTAGGTTTTATGTGTTATTTCTCTCTTTAGGATATAAAAAGTGTAAGAATATGTGTGTGCAAGTGCATGTGCAAAATTGTCGTTGTACTGACCTAAGCAAGATCATCAGGTCTGATGTTTTAACTGGTAAGGACTGGGAAAGAAAGCTGACAATTCAMTGATATACTGAAGCAATGGCACACATTTTGTCTTTTTCAGCTCCGTTGGTCTCAACAGCTGGGTTTTTTTTTGACAAATGTATCCATAACTGAAATGTTATTAAAKATATTCTTAGTAAATGAATCCCTGRAAAACCCATATTAAACAAGGGTTTAAAAACTAAATTAAGAAAAAGGGAGAGAGGAAAATGAAAGAGGTCTATAGACTGTGCAGAAAAAAATGACATATTGATTTAAAACTACTTAACCAATTTTCTTCAACCTAAGAGTGTTTTCTTGAAGAGGCTGTATCGCAAGCCAACAAAAAGATTTCTGGCTTGCCATTTTTGACTTAAACAGCTACAGACGATTTTGATAACAACATATGGAAGATATTTTTTTCACATTCATTTAGCTGAAAGAATTTTGTTCAAACTTGTCTGATATAATCCAAGAGTAAARCCAAATATGGAAATCTCAAGTCCCAGAAGAATGTGAGAAATTAATGAGAGGTGCTAAGTTGAAGCTAAAATGAAAGTTGGCACTGAACTTTACCTAAACAGTCATGAGGAGGGATTTTTAATAGCAGCCATCTTGGGTACTTTGTTAAGAAAGAATAAAACATTAAAACYAAACAAACCCACAAAAATCTTCCCTGGTCACCCATGAATCTTTTCAAGGGCAGTCTCACCAAGCTTGCTACTTGAATTTGAGATGTACCACCAGGCCTCTAAAGGAACACTACTTCTACTATATTGTTAAGACTCATTTATCTCTAGTATTAAAATTGCTAGAGATTTATCTTCCTAAATTAAGATTCAAACAAGACCATATGCTGAAGTTAATAGTAAGGATTTTTATTTAAAAGTAAATGAGATGTMGAGAGGGAAAGAGAAAAAGAAATAGGAAAAGCGGGGTGGGAACAGGGGGTAAAAGAGACAGATTAAGTAGAAAAAATACCACCACTCCATGGATCCTGACAGCATCCAGTTTGTCCTCTTTTTGCAGTCTTCTCTTCTGTGGACGTCCCAGCCTTATCAAAGTGATGTTGGAGTCTAGATCCAACGAAGGAAGCCCACAGAATACAGCACCCACTGGGTTTATATTTGCTCAGGTTCAGGTGGGAGCACCCAGGTACCTCCCAGGGGTGGGGAGTTTGACACTCGATGATG
>NW_026623255.1:3453264-3465229 GCF_030028575.1 Malurus melanocephalus
CCTCATTATTTGTACACAATAAAGGATTTATTTATAAATTTACCCTATATTGCTGGGTTGCCAGTTTTATCACGTGAGTTATACAGTCCATGACCAGAGCAGAGCTTTACCTGCATGAAGCAGTTTTTTTCCTCTCTATTGAAGAGAGATGGGGATGCATCTGTCCCAGTGCTCTCAAAAGGGGTTGAGGGGGGATTCAGGTGCCCAGGATCCTGCACCCAGAGCAGGCCAGTGCTTCTGATGTTGGGTAACCATGAAGACACCATTGTAATGCTCTCCCAGCCCATGGGGACAATCGTGAGCACAGAGTCCAAGGGTGTGGAGGCACAACAGCCACACCAACACGGGCATGCCCTGCACTGGTGGCTGGAGGATGTGAGGCTCCATCTGCCCTGGACAGGTCTTCTCCTGGCCACCACTSTGGCAATGAGTTACAGCACAAGGTTCCCCCAGCTGCAGAGCAGACCRTGCAGCCCTGGGTGGTGGCTGCTCTTGGACTCTGCTCAGAAAATCCTCCTCAGGGATGCTGAGTGCTGCCAGCAGTGTAATGCAGTCTGGCTCCTTGCAGTTGGGGAGCAAAGTCAGCTGGATTTTGGCCAAGCCTTTCACAGGAGCCCAGTAGGGGAGTAAGGGTTCCCTCTGCAGATACATTCTCTGTGGCTTGCTTGT
This sequence comes from Malurus melanocephalus, assembly GCF_030028575.1. Classification (NCBI taxonomy): domain Eukaryota; kingdom Metazoa; phylum Chordata; class Aves; order Passeriformes; family Maluridae; genus Malurus; species Malurus melanocephalus. The sequence goes on from NW_026623255.1 coordinate 3,453,934, forward strand.
AATTTGATCTACATCTGTCAAGAGTGAATACTGCCTATACTTACCAAGTTGCATAAAATAGCATGTATAAGGATGTCCCTTGTTAAGGAACACCCATTAAGTGCATTAAAGAATGGAATGAATCCCCATTTTTATATGGAGAGCATTACTCTAAATCCCTAGCATAAAAATATTTTATGTACTAATTGATTTTATCTTGCTGTGCTTTATTCAGCTTGTGATATGATGGCCTGAAGCAAACAGCAAGGCTTCAGTTCTGCCCAGTCAAAACCCAAATTCTGTATGTGTGTTTCATGGGACCCGTCTAAGTGACTTCAGTGGCAGGACATGGAGCTCCTACGTGTGACAGGAGCAAGAGTTAGTTCTCATCTACAGCACTGTTGTGTGGTAAATTCTGACTTACATGCCATAAATGCGTAATGCTACAATTAATGGACAGATGCGTTGTTTTTAATTAACTTGTTCTGCTAATAAAACACATTTCCAAGCGCCAAAGGAATCAGTGAGCATTCACAAAAGTTGATTTATCAGTAACAGGCAGCCAAAGCTTTCTGTATCCCTTTCAAACAAATATTCCTTTACAAARTTAAATACATATATGAACTGCTACAGAATATGTCTGTACAAAGAAAACCGCATGTCATGAGATAGTTTGTGCTGATTTTTCTCCTTTTCCCCTTCAGGTTTTCTACATTGTCAGCAATTTCAAATCTTAAAAAAGCCCATGAGATTATAAATTATCCAGAAAACCTCACTAAAGCCTCTAAATTTTACCAAACTGACCATACAAATCGTCTAGTATGGAAGTGAAACAGCTGCAATGGAAACGTCATGTCATGCTATTGTACAAATTAGGAAGCATCATCAGAAACAGATTTTAGTTCCCTTTTAACTAAAGTTATAATTTCTTCTCCAAAATGCGTGTTTTCCTGTTTAAAAATTCAATGAAACACCTTTTGCAATTAATTATATGTGTTCAAACCAAAAGACAAATGCTTGTTAGGGTAGCATTATCCTAGTGTGGTATGTCAGCCTTTTATATGGGAAAAGCTGGCTCTGCCTCCTTGAGATGTTTCCATTTTGACTTTCAAGAACCACCAAACACAATTATTTTAAACAATAAAGCACTTCAGACATATTTCAAGCAGCGAAACCATTAAATTAAAATTCTCAGAATCACAGGTCATTTTTTGAAGTGTAGATCATTAAATTTAATTGTCCCTTACAAGAACTGGGCAAATCAAGCTCCTAGGATTAAAAAAAAAAAAGATCCAGCTGCTAAGCTTGAGGAAGATATAACTATTCACATTATTTATTTTTTATTGCACAGCAGTAAAGTATACTGTGTAGCATTTTAGACAACTGTATTAAATGTTATGTTCCCTGACCGTTTTTGAAATAGAGATGCTGTCATTTTCTTTCAAAATAATTTAGGCAATGTAGATCTGAGTTAATAGAAAACTTTTTCTGGATCATAAGACCTGTAATAATTATCCTTCTCAGGACCAGTATTTTATTTCATGAGGGCTTTGCAGTAGACATGCTTAGCACAACAAAAGGAGTCGGTGTGAGTTTGCCAAGATGCTGTGAGCTAAAGAAGAGCCACAGTCAGCCGCCCATCAGGTGACCAATCCCTGGCTAGTGCAGGGCTAGTGCAGGGCTTGTCTCCCCCTCACGGTGGGGCCTCCCCAGCTGCTTCATGGATTGCTGTGCCAGCAAGATGTCACCACTCAGAGAAGGAGATTTTCTTACAAATTCATAGGGCATCTTAGACTGCCACACACACTGCACAATATTTGGGAAACCCTAGGAAAAACATCTGCCCACAGATGGTTACAGTTCTTTAGAAAAGCCCTGCCTCATTGTGTTTGGGGTAGGATATCAGTCCCATGCACAACTCCTGACCTACTATCCTGATTCTTTTAGCACCTACCCTTATCTCATGAGGGTGGAGAGAAAGAAGAAGGATCCAAAAGTTTCCCTGATACCCACAGAGATGGAGAGGAAAAGCTTTTGCAATGACTAGTGCCTGACCCCAATCATAGGGGTCATGGGACTTGTGAAAAAGCCTTTGTTGTACTAAAGAACAGGGTGGACACTGGCTAGACTGAAAACACTTGCCTTCTGCTTGCCTGTTTTTAAAGAAACCTCTAGCAGGTAGGGGAGTAGAAGAGAAATACTCGTGCTGCAGGGGGTCACATCATATTCCTCAAAACTCAAAACCAGTTTCTCAAGCATCATTTATCAGGCGAGGTGGAAYATGAATGTGACTACTCTGGGTAGGCCTTCACATCCCCTTGGAAATTCCCCCGAGCCCTTCCTGCTCCCAAAGCCTCCCAACCTTACTTTGGCCCCTCAGTGTGGGTGACAGAGGCTGGGTGGGAAAAGGGGTGAGCATGAGGGGATTATATGGGATGATCTGTTCCTAACCCTGCAGGAAGAACAGCTAGCTGGCTCCCACTCCTACCACATCCCAATCCCTCCTCAAAGAACACCCTTCTCCCATGAGTTATTCGACTTCAGAGACAAGTCCCACATCCTCAGCTTTTATCCCTCCTTTGACTCCTCCTAGGTCAGTGCTTGGAAGTGACCTCACTCCACCCAGTCTGTGAGCCCACCCCAATGTTTATGGCAGTGACCATGTTCCAGAGGCAGGGCATTAAAGGGTGGTGTCTCATCCTGCCTGGGATTAAAGGGAGGGATAGACCTCAGGGCCTTCCCAAACTGCAGTTAGTCTCGAGGAAACACACTGTGAAACGCAAAAATACTCTATTGTTGTCAAGTGCAAACAAATTTTATTGGCCTCACACAGAGAGGCTGCTGGCAAGGAGTGAGCTCTGAAAGCTAGTCCAGGCTYCATCGCCTTTCAGGGACTGTCTTCCCCACTGGGACACTAAAAGAAGAGAAAATATGTATGCACAAGCCAGGCTTTCTAACTAGTCTCAGCCTACATGGCATTGTTCACAACCAGGAAATATTTCAGATTGGGCCTCCTTGTTTATAGGGGCTGTTTGGATACGCTTGGAGTCCATCCCGATCAAATGCCCGTGGAGCTCCTTCTCAGGCCATGGCATGAGTGGGATTACTCTGAGAAAAGCAAACATGGCACGAACAAAGCTGTGTTCTGGCCTGGCCCATGAAACACCTGAAAGGCAGCAAGGCCCCATCCTTCCGAGCCCCACRCATCCTTGGAAACAGAGTAAACAGAGGAAACGCCAATGGCCATTCCCACAGCCCCGCTCTGAGGCACAAACCCAGACAATGGGCTGTCTGTCCGTGCACTCATTAAAAAGCATCTGTTGTTGCAGGCTATAAAAACACAGACAGGGCACTCTGCTCCTGGAGATGAAAGCAGGCAAGACCAAGAAGCCCAGGAAGAGAAGAACTTTATATCCTGCAGTGGTCCTCAAGCTCCTTTTGACCTCCATAACCATGATCTCCATGGCTCCTTAGGGCTACTGGTTCATCTGCTTCTCACTTCCAGCATTGAGGAARCTGCAGCCCCTCCCACCAGTGCCTGCAGCACCACAGGCATTCCCACCATTTGCCAGCTGCAAAAAGGACATGCTGGGAATCTCTGACAGGAGATCCCTCCTTKTAGTAAAGCTGGGGCACTCGTCCTCAAAATACCCCTCTAAGCACCCCCATCCTTCCTTCCTAGGTTCTGAGGGGTCACAATCTTCCCACTTAACCCTGGAGGAAGTGATTKTAGACACAGTAACATGTACAAGAGCTGTAGAGGCAACATGTGAAGCATTCAGAGTGAAAGAAAGTGAACAAGGCAAAGTCTGAGCTGCTCCTGCCCTTGCTCTGTTCATTCAGCTGAAATGGGAATAGCAGAAAGGATAGCATGGAAATGTGGTTTTGAGGGACAGCATAAAGACAGCTTGTCCGTCTCTTCCTATCGTGTGACCTAGAAAGGAAAGAGAAGCCAATCCTTTCTTTGGCTGTTGCAATTATACAGCTTGAAGCAGTCAGKCTGTCTACCTTCCTGCAGGAGATGTGACAGCTCCCAGCGCCAGAAAGCTGCGYTCCTCTGCTTTGAAGAGCAGATTTATAATCCATGAGCTGCAAAATCTGAAGGGAGCTGTAAAGGTTTCCTCAAATCATAATGAAAAGAGAAACAACTGCTACAGCCTCAATTATGGAGGCTTTGGATCTGTTTTTAGTGTTTTCACATGAGAAAAAAGCATCAGCTGGACTAGAAAAAGATGACATGAGCCAGATGTTACAGTGCATTAGAGAAGATTTCTGTCTGCCCAGCGTCAAACTGGCCTTCAGCAGACCCATCCTTGGGTCAGGGAGGATTCCTCTTGCTCCTTCCACACCACACCCTCACAGCCAGTGCGGCAAAAGCCACTTCAAAGCAGCCAGCCTCACTCAGAACTTGCCTCCGGTGGCCCAAAGCAAGGAAGAACCCAAGACACCCATTTTGCTTTTCTTCCTTAACTGCTCCATTTGKTCAAGTCACATTAAAGGGTCTCTTTGAGTTCAGCCTACAGGAAACAAAACATCTCCAACAATTTTCAGAGAAGACGATTCGGACAGTTATCAACACTCCATACAGTTTYTTTTCATACAAATAGTGGAATTGCAGATTTAATTTCTTTCTTCCTAAGCAACAGAAAATTCCTCAGGCAGGCACAAAATGCTCTCTCAGGCTGTTTTCCTTGTAAGGGYGAAAGACTTTTAAAAACCGGGGGCTGAAATGTAACAACTGGAAACATTCCGGCTGAAACTGGTGTCTCATTAGCTYATATGTGCAGTTTGAGGGCCTCCCAAAGCTCCTTTCTTTTGGTGCTTAGCCTACCTTTTAAATTAATGACATGACAGACTTTAAGCTTGACCTTTTCTTAATGACCAGGCAAGAGCTTTATAATCTTMATTTTCCTAACAAAAAGATCCCTGAAGAGAAGCTCTTCTGCCTCACCATATGCAACATGAAAGGTAAGCATTGCTCTTTGCCCTGTTCCACCATCCCATGGGATTGAGCTCCTCTTTGGTCCCTGAAAATTTATCTCCCCCTTCTCACCAGAATTTTCATGGAGAGGATARAGAGTGAGAAGGGACAGGTCTTTCCAATTGCTTGGCTCCTTCCTGTCCCTTCCTCAAAGCACATAAAACACAAAAAATGCCCCTAACATCGCCACCTGCCCTGAGTGCCAACAATCAGGAAGGAGAATTGGAGTTACCAATCACTCAGTCCCTGCCAGGTGGGCACATTTTTAGCTGGAATTTTGCACATAAAACCACATGTGCTTTCTTCACACAGCACATACACAGGGACAGGGTCTACAGAGACAATACATGCTGCCTGTCTGAATCCTGCATGTCAGGAACACTGTTCTTCATAGCTGAGATTTGTCCAGGAAAGCTGGATAGAAATATTCATCAATCTCAAATAGTAAACTAAGCATCTTAAATTGTACCTAAACAAACTTCCCTTGTTTTTTTTTCTGGAAATATTGTAATTCCACTACAGATTCTTAATCAGGAGCTCAATCAAAAGAAGAAATATATTTCTATTTCCTGATTTCCCAGCTTGATACCTGCTTTCCTTGTATTAGTTTAGACAATTTTGCTTGACCTGAAAACTCCTCCAAACAGCGTGCTGTCACAGAGCTACCTCGACTGCAGCTGTTTTTAGGTGGTCATTTGGTCAGAGAAGGGRAAAATAATTAGGTCTTTAAGTATTTATTCCCAGCTGCCAACAGGATCCTGTCTTTGTCCTTTAAACCAAATGGAAGCAGCCACAAATTAAATCTGCCTTTGCAGGAGGAAGGAGACTAGACTTTCATGACAACTGCTTGCAGTCTTCATAAAATAAAAAAGACMAAAAAATAATGTGCCACGTGGGTGTTCATCCATAATATTAGAACTGGTAAATCTGCAGTACAGTTGGGATGGAGTGTGTGTGGTCCCTGGGCAAGCCTTCTGCYATGGAGGTGTGTCTGAGAGATTTTAAAGAAGAAGTATAATACCCTAAAATTTGTATGGCTAGAGAAAAAAAGCACAGATGTAGCTGCCTTGTAGAAATTTTCCAGCCTCTAGGGGATCTGGAATTGGTTTTAAGGCATTTCTGCAGAACCTACAGTTGCATGCAGGTATGACACAACCTCTCTGTTGCCTGATCCCTCCCTGGAAGTTGGAAGTGGTCTCCTTTCCCMGTGGTGGAGTGTTTGCTGGGCTGGTTTCTTGCTGGTAGCTTTATGAATGCAGCATGYTGACTGAGGCGAGTGTCTGTCTGCAAGGATGGCTTTGAGGTTGTCCTTCGTGTGTGTCCTCTGCAACTGCTCAACTGATGGCTTTAATGCTCAGAAAGGGGAGAAGAGCCCTCCTCAGTGTTTGCTATGCAATCCTTCTCTGATGGAAATGAGGATCTCTGGTTTCTCCTGCCTTTCTCTCTGATGTCTCACTGACGGCTCAAGAGGGAATGGACCCTGCCTTTGCAGCTGTCCTGTCCTGAGTCTCTGTAAAATCCTGTGAGCAGTCCACCCTTCCTTGTTCCTCTGAGACAGAATAACCTGATTTTCTCTTTTTTGTTACACTTTACTTCATTGCTGTGGTTGCCTCTCAGGGAGAAGTGCTAAAGAATGTCTTAATTCCCTTGGTTTTGGTAACTCCCAGGTGAGCCCTGCACAGGATCAAAACAATACAAGGAAAAGCATCATAGAGACTCTCGTGTTCAGGCAACTTTACCTGCTCAAAATCTCTTCTTCTCCCTCCAGATATTATTTTCATCCTTGCATGCACTTCTGATGTGAGTTTTTTTCCTACTGAAATAGATCCTCTCAAATTTGGGAGCTTAAGGGATAAATTTGCTGATATTCGCGGAAGTCATGAGGCTGAAACTGTTGCTGTGCTGGCTCCATTCTGCCAAGCCACTGCATTCCCCACCCAGCAGCCAAAAGAACTCCAACCCTGCATSCCAGGGTAGATTACCGCCTTCTCCATTCTGCTGGGAATATAATATTGTTTGGTATGTGGCCATAAAGGAGAACCTGAGCCCTGAGAGGGACTAAACTTCTCCCTTCACACTTAACCTCAGCTGTGTTATCTGATTACCATTTTGCTCACATAATGCTGTTTATTAGACTGGGGCTGAATAGATGCAACTAAGATCAAAATTTGGTTCTTATTAAATTTCTGCAGCCAGGAGAGACAGTTTGTGGTCCCAGAGGATTGAGAAGRGATGATCATGGAAACAAAAGAGTAAAGCTGGGTCATAAAATAGCCAAAAAACTGCTGTAGTTTTTCTTGAGTCTTTCAAGGACAGGAGGATTATGTGCATGAAGAAAAAGGGATAGAGACCTAGATGAAAAAAGGAGCGAATTTAGTCCAGACTGCATCTCAAACTTGTTCCTAGGAGCCATCCTCATTGCAAATGCATCTAATCTAAACTTCTATTTTTTTTTTTTTTATTTAAATGTTTGCACAACTTGCTATGGCAAAATCTGTATCTGTGTTACTCTGCAATGAGTTCTCCATGTAGGCTAATTTTTCCTCTGTTGCTGCTTTATCCTCATTACTGGTGGACCCGAGTGGCTGTGTTGGTTTGTGGCAGGAAAATCCCATGGGATTAGGATGAGTAGAGAAACAGCTTCTTGTACRACCTATTTGTGATTGCAGTGTGGGTCAGTGTAGCGCTCTGGCCTCTCCAGGCTGACAGAGAAATGAGCTTGCTGCTTACAGCACTGAGGTGGCCAAACTCCTCCTTTAGCAAAAGTTTATTAGAGCATCTGTACATTAAAAAATTTACCTTGTCACTGGCTGTTTAACAAATTCCACGATGGGAACTAGAAATACAAGAAAAAGAGAATTTTACAGGAAAAACCTCACATYATTACTAGTCAGGGCTTTTTGTTTTATATATTTAAGGGATTTATTACTTCTTCTGGGAACACTTGGTGCCTACAGCAAGTTGTATTTCTCAAATTATCTACCCCAGTCTAACTTATCTGAGTAATTAACACTGGGGGCCTATAGAGCCCTTTGTCTCTATATGGTTTTGCTGTTGGGCACACAAATAATGATATCTTGTCTTCAGCTTTGGACTAAGGTGCCTAAAGAAGGRCCTCCCACAGAATAGAAGTACTGAAGTCCTGTTCTGGAGCAGTTTCTAAAAATGACCAAATTTATGATCTAATCCTGTTTCCCAGTCCCAATTGTTTTGCAGGTCTGCATCCCAGTCTCAGACTTGCATTTGTGGGTCTGATTCTCTGAGCTCCCAAGCACCATATTCAGACATACAAAATTCCACCTAAACCCATATTTTCTCATGGCAGTGCAAAGCTCTCAGAGGCCTCTTGTTGGCAAGAAACTGTGAACTCGGGTCAAGGCTGGAATTAAGGCCACCTGAATAAAGCTCTGATGGTTCTCTGTATGAGACTCTTACCACCTTAAGAGAAGGGGGGCTGCCTAGAAGTTAGGCACTACATCACCCTTGTCAATGCATTACCTCCTTTCTTGCCAGATGTCTAATAAAATAGTCTGTGGAACGATACCCCCATAGATCAGTTTTTAAATTAAATGAAAATCTCATGTTCTAAAGAAGAAAAATGCTGATCTATTAGCTAGTACTGCAGAAAATAAGAACCACACAGCTAGGGCATGTATATGAGACTCTGTATCAGAAGAATCCTGGATTCAGCAAAATACCCAAAATAGATATTGCTGGAAAACTTTTAGTGTTCCCAAAGAGAAATACTTTCATAATTATGCTTTATCTAAATCCTGTCATTCAGAGAAGAAGGACAATTTTCAAGAGAGGGTAAAAATACTGATCTGCATCAGCTGCTTCTGATTCCTTCTTCTCTCCAGGGAAGCACAGGTAATGTGCAATTACAGGTACTGTTCCATTCCAAAACTTCAGTGTTAGATTACTGGTGGAGAAAGTGGGGAATAAAATACCCYAGGCTTTAGTTAGAGACTCACATGGTGAAACYCAAGTCAGCTGAAACACTTCCAGTYTTTACAGACCTTTTCCTTCTGGAGAACTATTGTTACAAGCAGTATATTTTCATTTACCAAAATACAGATTGTTTGCCTTTCCCTTTCAAAATTATGCTCAGACTTTGTTTCTTCCATTTGCAATTCCTTGTTGCATWCTTTGCTGTGTTCTTTATTAGCTGGTACTTTGTTGCCAAGCCTAAAAGACTAAAAATTATCAACCACAAGATAAAATTGTGTTAGTATTGATCACATCACCCTGTATATTTAAAACAGACCAAATGTGCTGTAAGGGACATCTCTGCCACTCAGATAATCAGAAGCTTCTGTAAACAAAATTCTTTTTGCTATAACTATCAAAACATTAATTCAGGAAAGCTGGAACTGAATAAGTGGAGTTAACCTGTATTTGCCCTCCTCTTTACACATACATATATTTACAGAAAGTTTCTGTCTCTTCTGGTTGTGAAGATAACCTTTCAAGTATAAACTGAGAGGAATGCTGGCTTGAGTCTGGAGCCAAACACATGGAAACAATAACACTAGACATAAGCTGCCTTCATTCATCTCAGTGGGATGCTAGCAATGAAGTCTCCTTTTGACAATGTAAGAGCCAGACCTGTTAACTGTTTCATTGCTACGTTTTGGTAATAGAAAATTTCATGCAGCTGATCTATCCATCATGCCCTAGACAGTATTTTCCTTTGAAAGAATATGRCATGCAATATGATTATGTATCTGAAATATGTGTATAACCCATCTTTATTTTTGCCTTGATCGAACTATACTTTATTTGACTGTTTTAATAGCTGACGTTCTGCATATCAGATTCTGCTCTGTACTAAGTGAGAAATAAAATCCTTTCTTGAATAAGTTTTCTTTTTCAAKGAACTTTTTTCCCAAAGTTTTCTTTTTTTTTCTTTTTTTTTTTCCTTTTTTTCCTTCCTCCTCCCCAAAAGGGCAGCTGTGGCTGAGTAATCCAAAAACTAAACTTAACCATCTTAAAGGCATATGGACAGATAATCTGTCCAAATGTCTGTCTGCCCCCTGTTTTGTCCAGAAAGCAGTGTGTCAATTTCTACAAAAAGTGAACATGGTGTGCTTCTTCTGTCAGAAAGTGGCCTTGGTCAAAGGAAAACTTCTCTGGTTACTTATAGGATTCACTAACAGSATCTGCAGGATCTGGTATCAGTCTGCCTTAAACCTCTGCTGACTAGGGTCTTTGGCTGCAGTTACCAAGCTGGGAAAAGTGAAGTGTGACAAACCTCAAGGCTGAGCAGGAAGCTCCTATGTCAGAAGAGAAATGTAGGTCAATGTGCTTTGCAAAAGAACCCCTCTGTTTTCAATTAAGTGCATCCTAAGAAGAAGCAAATGTCAGTTGTCCCATCTCTGCTGTTCCCGAGCARGGATCTGCTCTTTCCCTCTGTCTGCCACAAATGGAAGCAAGGGCCCTGGTAGGAGTCAGGACTGGTAGTTCTCCTTATCACCTTGCTCCAGTTTGTRTTGAGATTGACAGGAAACAAAGATATTTACTAATATTACCATTTAATGTTATTTACTCTCTGTTGCTATCTTGGTCCTCCTTCCTCTGTCCCTTACAAGGGAAACAAAGCTCAAAGAGAATCTGATAGCATCACTCCAAGGACTGGGCTGGGTAATAATATCAGAATGATACAAGAACTTGGAGTATTTCATGTTACAGCAGGTTTAAAAAACAAAAAAACAAAAAAAAAAAAAAAAAAAAAAAAAACAAAAAAAAAACCAGCAAAGATTTGTAAAATATGCTGACCCCTCAATGGTGAAGAATCAATCCTGTATGGTGTCTTGCAGTTTGTTCCTAAGAGAGCCTTAATAATCCTTTACTTCTTTCTTGGCTATTTATTCCAGTCATGTAAAATGTTCCATACAACTCAGCCCCATTGGAAAATGAGGAGATGTTTGGTTTTTTTTTATTTCCGTGGATTTGTTATCAAGCTTATAATGAAGACAAAAAGACTGTGTGAAAGTTGTTTGAACAGAAGCATTCTCTTTTGTTAAACTCTGTGAAGCTGAACAAGTTGTAGCAACAGTAAGAAACTTTTGAAATTACTAGGTCTTATCAGAGACATTGCTACACTGGGTTTTGTTTCCAAAATCTATGAGTGAGTTCATTAGAAATTTTTCTTCAAGAAAACTGCATTTTCTCCCCATCAAACTGTTTAACATAATTCCTAAATGATTACACAATAAATGTTGTGACAGTCTTTTTTCTCCAGCTGCAAGCTGCTGTATTTCAGAAAGTGTTTAGGTCTGTAGCAAGCATTTATAGAAGAAGTTTACTTTCTTAGAAGTATCACTTATCTAATTG
>NW_026623255.1:3465274-3471346 GCF_030028575.1 Malurus melanocephalus
TGAAATGTAATTGTGATCATTGTTTAGTTTTGGATTTGGGKTTTTTTTGTGTGAAGGCTGCTGTTGGTGGCCCTGAAGGAAGTTCTTTGTGTTGGGAGATTTAGAAGTCTTTCCCTTCTTTTGGCTTTTTGTCTTGATRCATTACCCTCCAAAGATATACCCCTGAATCCAGTTTAGCATGGTGCTTTAGACACATCAAAAAGTGAAGGTCTGGATGACTGGACAAGACCAGGGAGGTTGGAATTAGGTTTACCAAGGCTAGTAAAATCCTAACCCTCCAGCAAGCCACTCAGAAATTTCCCCTACCTAAGAAATGTGAGATATCTTATGCGAGATATGGAGAATGTGCTCGGCCTCACAGGCCCCAGGGGAAATGTTTCTCTGAGAACCACACGCTCTTCCTGACTCCCTCACTCCAGACAGATGGGCAGCTCTCTGGGACAKGGGGCTGTAAGGTTTTACTTCCAGCTGTGATTTCTGTTTGGGAATCCCATGGGTGAATCATCCTCTCCTTGGGCTCCCTAGGGGCTGTTTGCTCACATGCAAACCTACACAGAGGAGCAGAAGCTTTGTGAAATAAGTTGAAGAACCTCAAGGTAATTGATGTACAACATGGAGTTATGGCTATTGCTTTCTTTCAAATACCTCCTAGATGGAGAACAGAAATTGAGATTTCACAAACATTAAAACTCAATAAATTCATTCARATAGGTAAATGCAGGCACAAATATAAATCCCAGCAGCACAGACTTATTAGCTTCACACCATGTGTAAGTGCAGTTTTTTACATTTGCAAGTAATATTGAATCCCCTGAGTTCCAATTTCACTACTGTAATTACGACTATATACCTGGATAAAAAGCCAGTGCTGACAACGTTGGGGAGGTTCAGACCTGTTMAGCTGTCAATCAGTGAGTGATTTTCTCATCAATCCTGGGTGCTGTTGAAAAGAGCCAGATCAACAGGTTTATTCCATTTCAATTTTCTTTKGTCTGTTTTGTACTTTTTCTCTCAGATATTTTACTGGGCTTATAGGAAATTGAACTGTAAACTTGTCCATCTAAAAGGCTTATTATAACAATGCAGTCCTYGCTGAAATAACCATTTTCAATTTGATTGTGTTGGGAGAGCAGAACGTGTGTACACACAAACACACATGAACGTGTATATGTGTCACTGAAATTTCATTCATAAACTGGTTTTACTGTTGCTGTGATGGGAATAACAAAAAAACTCCAGCTTCCCTCTAGACCATTAAATAAGGAAAATGCAACAATGTGGTGTTTTCCTTCATTATCTCCACCCTTGACTGCAAATGTGATTTGTCCTCAGGAGTGAAACACTTACCACTTTCCTTCCAGGTGAAAGAAATTTCAAGTTCTGCAAGTTTCAGGGCTGTTTTCTTTCAGGAGGGTCAACATCTGAGGGAAGTACCTTACCTTCCCATATGATTATATTCGGCTAAATTAATTTCTTCTTCCTCTCTCCATCTTAGCTGTTTGAGTTTCTGCACCYTCTCCAGCACTGACGTGGATATTTTTACTCTGAAACCCAAGCTCTTGTGGTTGAATGATTATTACTCTTTTGTTTGTATCTACATTCATTTGTGATTTTCTTGAGCATTTTTTCATGCTCATAATTTTGGTCTCTGTCACTATGGGACTTTCAACTTGTACATTGCAAAGAAACAGTATTACCTCAGACTAAAAGAACTGATGTTTGCAAGTCCACTAGGCCACTAAATGYTCCCTTAGCAAAATTGAATTAAGAAAAATTGTATTTCATAGGGTTAATGTTTGTTAGCTCAAGGCCTGATCATTACACAGTACAGGAACAGTCATTCATTCTAATAGCTCTGGGCAGACAAGAGGATTTTGTTAACTGAGCCCCTTTGGAACAGGATATAGTGACTGTGTTTCCATATATTTTCTTCCCTGCAGTATCCATGCCCTGGTGCTGCCCACCTGGTGAACCTGATTATCTCACATCAAAACTATCCTACAGCACAGAGCAGCTCCTGGGGCTGCTGTGTGTGGGGGGGATGATTCACAGGCAGCAGCTTTGGGACAATGCTCTGATGCAGGACGTGGTGATAGTCCTGGAGCAGCCTTGGCAACACTTGGGTCCTATCATGAGAATGCTGCAAGCTCACAAGACTGGCTGCAATGTTGGTGGGGTTTTTGCTTGTTTGGTTTTTTTTTTTCTCCTGTAGGTATAACATTAGAGGAGTGGATGAATGCAAGCGTTATAAAGAGGCAGGTTGTTTGCTTTCAACCCATTTATGCTTTGCTTCTCCGAGCTGCTGTGCTAAACTGAACCAGAAGTTACCAGAGTAGTCAAACCATCTCAAAATATGCCTTTAAAAGTCAAAAACTCTGCTGCATGCTTTGAAAACTAACCTCCCTGTCCCTGCACTCAGGTTATGGCATCACTGAAGCTAAGGGAGAGAGCATGACTGAGCCCTGTTTGCTCTGGGGCACCCTGGCTGCCTGGTTGACAGTGCAAAATCTGCCACAATTGGGCTGCCTGTGTGTGTCTGAGAGCACATGGATTCCCACCACTGCTGGAGGCTGGCTTCACCTGTGCATGGGATCAGGCTTACTTAGGCAGAATCCTTGGGTTGAAAGAAAAAACATACTCCTTTTTTTGTTTTGTTTTGTTTTAGGTAGGAGAGCACTTTGGAAAGCTGACACCCTGAGCTCTCTTTTTGAACTCCTGACACTCTGTTGGGCAGGCTGGAGGGACACCTGAGGAAAAAGGATGACACCATGACCTCCTGAAAACGTTACTGCCACAGGTGATATTCCCTTCCTCATGAAATTAAAAGYAGGCAGATGTAAAAATGGGGTGCAATATATGTAACTGTAGTTTTTCATAGCAAACAGGTGCTTCCAAGCCTCTTGTGCTAAGGATGAATCTTGAACAAGTGAGTGTCTTCAATTTGAGAGGCAGGTTTGGCCCTGTGGGTACAGCTGGGATTAAGGAAGAAGCATTGGCACTTCAGAGGTTGGTCAGCTGCAATACACAGTTCCTGGGGCTCAAAAGCAGCTGGGCTTTGATCCAGAAGCTTATGTCTATCTCCCCATGAGAAACAGAATGAGGACTCTTCAATGGAGGAAACTTAGTCTGGCTCAGACTTCTCCATTTTCATCTAAATCAGAGGCACACACAGTTCAAAATGCCAAAGTAAGTAAAACTTCATAGTTATTGCTATCTTTAAAATTCTCTTCTCATATCTTTGCAGAGATAGGGAAAGTTTCCGTCACCTACATGTAGACAGCTTTTTTTTTTTTTTTTTTTTTTTTTTTGTGAGGGAAAAAAGTTAAAGAAGCAGTAAAAAGAAATTCTCTGTTGGGATCTGCATACAACAGAGTTTGTGACTACTGTTTAAGCATGTTTTTTTTCCTGTTTACATTAGTAAAAGGAGAACTGGGACAACTGTGACTTTAAAGTGTGAATATTGTACACTCCTGGGATGCTGTAAAGACCTATTGAAGTTGTAAGCTTTTCTCCAAGCTCAGTGATATTCCATAAAGACTAAGGACAGCATTCTGGTCCCTGAGGGGGGGAACCTGTGGTAACCTATTACATMTTATGCTTTTGAAAAGAAAATAGTGAATCAATTCTGTTACATCTTTGAGTCAGCTTGAAAAGTTGGTCAATGGTAATAGTTGTTTCCTTCCAGTTACGTGCCCTAGCACATTATAATGTTGAATAATAGGCTCTGGACTTCAAAGCTCTTCTTCTAGATTTTAGTCTGTACAAGAACTGAAGAAGTGGATGAGTTTTATTGAATTTAATACTGATAAATCAGTACCACCCYATCCTGTGTCATATCTATACCCTTGGTTTATGCTTATAGATCTCTGTAAGTAATTTGGTCACTGCCTTTATGAGGTGTGAAAGCCTACTTTTAAATTCAACCTATGTTGATTTTAATTGTTCAGCCTTGTCATCATACAAGTCCCACCATCACAGTCCTTGTTTAGCAGATAAGACAGTCACAGTCCATGTGGACATGTGCATAGGTGAACTTCAGGAGCTCAGTGAGAGCCTGGTGGCGTCTGAACTCACCAGGAAAGCTTGGATTTCAGCCTTATGCCAAAAAACCCCTTTAATAATACTTTTGTTCAGTAGACTAGCATCAAAAGAAGAATAAAAGTATTCCAGCTCTAATGAGAGAGCTGACATCAACATCTAAATGATGTTGAAACATTTAAATATTGGCATGATGCATGCAAGAGCCCCTTGTTTCTCACTCCTTTGTTTGGGAATAATTTTACTCTGAGCATCCCTGGAAAATGGAAGCCAGAAAACKTAATGGCTTTTTCAAGGCTAGGTTTATGGTTATCACTAAGCTACTCAGCAGAGCAGTGTGCTGGGCAATTCTGCTGCAGCAGAAATGGGGTATCTARGATGTTTTTTTCTGAAATAAATTTAGGAATTGAGACTTAGAACAACTATTTAATTACAAAGAAGCAGAATGGTAATTTTTGCAAATGCTCACCTCAGCTTCCCRACTTGCAGAAATACGTGCAGCAGTTTAATGCACGTGGGCTCAGAAGTGTTCCCTGCTCAGCCTAAAARTGAGGCTGCTCATGTCTAARCAATTATCTGTATTCCTGCARAACACMCTGTCAGGTGTTCTGAGTCGCTGTGCCAGACTCTGTCCTGAGGGAAGGAGACAAAACATAATGAGATGGAGCTAGAAAAGACTGTGTTGCCAAACTTTTAATATTTTAAAATATATTTTTGAGACATTCACCCATCATAGGTGCCTGAATTGATCGAACTGCAACCTTACACATTCAGGGGTTAAATCCTCAGAAAAAGATTGCTAAAGCATGTTTTTCATTTGGTCTAAATTATGCAGGAAGGTCAATGTAATCACAGTTATTATTTACACATCTCCTGGCATCTGCTCAAATCCATCCTTTTGCTGCTTCCTGGAAGAAGTTATAGTATTTTCATTTCTTGGTAGAATGATGTTGTGTTAGTACATTTAGTAAGAATGGATGTTCAGTTTGCTGCCAGTACTGTTGGATATTTGAATTATTGAAGCATCCCTTACTGTGAGTTCCATTTACGCTCCCATCCCAAAAGGGTAGGCGATTTCCAAAGTACCACTCTACTGTTGCACTCTTACAAAAAGCATGATAATTAATAAAAAATAATGAAACTTCTTTTGCAGTTACTGTTTTCCAGCCTCAAAGAGAAACATGAGATTTATATTTGACCTTTTCCCCGTTCTTTGGCTGGAAAACCAGTATGATCTATTTCAGCATTATAAACCACAAAGTCCCATTGCACTAAGAAATATTAAATCCATCCAATAAATTATCATTAGGATAAATGAACATGCTTTAAGCAGATCTTGGAAGGCTATTCAGGATTCTCCCAGAGAGCTTATTTCAAAGGAGTTTTGCCCTTCCACTGWTATTCATATCTATTTCTTCAAGGTGGTTAATTTCAAGTGTAACTGTAAAAGTATGTACCTATCCATAAAAACATTCCTTTCYCTCTTCAAGGAAAGATCCTATTACAGATRCTGGCACAGATTTTCAGSTCTCAAATCACAAGATTACATAATCATGTCACATTTATTCATATGCCTGCCTTCCACTGGAGAGGCAGGCCAGGTCGACAACATCTGGAGGGCTGGTGCRTTTGCATGCAGTTAATAAAGACAGCAAGACAGCAACCTGGAAATGAGGTGGAGCTGCACAGATATTCCCATATAATCACTACCCACATACCCACACATTGCACGAAATACTGCATTGTATTCACCCTTGTATAGATCCTCATATGCCAAATGTGTCCAACTCTTGACTAAGAGAACAGAATAAGGAATGATCCCAGAACYGTAGGGAAATGGTAAATGTACAGTCTCCAGCACCAGAACTAGATAGTGCAAGCTTTCTCTTTTTTTATTATTTTTTATTATTATTATTTTGTTTTGGTTTGGTTTTTTTGGGGGGGTTTTGGCTTTTTTTTTGTTTGTTTGTTTTTGGTTTGGTTGTTTGATTGTTTGTTTTTCTGGTGTTTTGTTGTTGTTGTTGTTTTGTGTGG
>NW_026623255.1:3471454-3504148 GCF_030028575.1 Malurus melanocephalus
TAAAGGTAGTACTCAGCACTAATTCAAGTTTACTTCTAGGTTCAACATTTACTTAAAGGTAGTTATGTCATTGGAATGATTTTATAAAAAAATAAAAGATTTTTCAAATTAAATATTTGATTATTCTGCATAGTTTTAGTTTTTGGAAGTGCTCAAAATGGTTTCAGTTGATACTAAGCGACATATTTTGGGAATAAGATCTGAAAAACTTAATCTTATTCTAACTCTGAATGACCCACTTTACAGCTGGAACCAGGATTTAAAAAAAAAATTAAAATTTAAAAATCTGGAAACWGTTGACAAGTTTAAGAGCTTAAGTGAGGACTATCAGAGTGGATAAGTCAGCATGTCTTGGTATCAGCAATGAGAAAGGGGGAGCAGCTCTGCTGTGCACAGGGGACTGAAATCTGTAACTTGTTGAACGTCTAACCAGTCCACTTGAAAAAGCAAGTAAAAGGTTTGCTGAGGTTGCAGAAAGCCTGAAAAGAATTGGCTCCAAAGCAGGAAGAGACTGCAAAGCATTTTTGATTTTACAAAGRAAAATGAAAGAGAGCCGACTATTTTTCAAAACACAGAATTCTGGRCTCTGTCCCTTAACAGAGAATTATCAACAGAGGTACTGGAAAACTGTATTTGCAACATGTGGTGTGTTCCGAAAAAAAATCAAGCAGAAATCATCACATAAAGAAGACATTCATTCATGTGTTAAACAGTTTCACATCACTAATACTTTTCCTCTTAAGAAAAAACACTGTAAAGCAAAAGAAGTAAAATTGTGAAGATGATCAGTTGGCCTGAAAAGAAAAGCTATCATTTCATGGCTACCATTCTGTTTCATAAAAACAAACTTCATCCTCCTGATACAGATGAATTAGTAGATAACTGTGTAACTTCTCCACTAAATYTTTTATTCCAAGCTCAATAAATGAATCTGATCAAGGATGTGCTGCTTCAGTAATGTGACAGCATGACTATCACAACAGATATATTTGCATCTGTAGATGTATAGGACTATATGAAGCTACATAAACTTCCTGTCTTCCAAAAACATACAAATCCTCTTTTCCCRTGCAAGGCTGTAGAAGGTAATATACACCATGTGCTAAATTACCAGGCTATAAAAAAGGATTTTATGGGCTTTTGGCACAGAAAAACAGAGAACCTCAGGTAGATTGGTAAAACACTGAATGCCAAATGTTTAGAAAATCACAACCTCCAGCCAACAGAGAAAAAAAGCTGAAGAAGGAAAGGGGTGTTTTTTCAGGATTTTGCCAGGACCTTAGGATTTACTAGCATAAATTGGTTTTGAAGAGGAAGAAACACATTTTCCAGATAGAAGGGAAAGTTATATGTAGGACTTTGGCATCTTCAAAACCTTGAATTATTTTCAAAATTCCTGGAATGAGAAGGGAACCCACCAGTAATGGAAAGAATGATGTTGTCCACAGATACAGTGATTTCCATGTGAAGCACTAACAAAAWATCATACATGGATCACTGTTTCTTAAAGATAAGAGGATGTTTTTTTCTCTAGGCTGAGGAGTATTTCCTCAGTACCTACCCTAGACCAAGCTTGTATGTAAAACAGGCCAATGATGAGCACAAGGTGTTTTTCACAACCAACATTTGCACCCTTGAAGCCTTTTTCCAGCACCACAAGAAAATGTTTTCTGTACATGCAAGCTGCTGCAGACATTGAGTGTTTCTTGCAAAAAGGAGTCCCATGGGAGCATCTCAGAAGACATTTACATCCAAATACTGTCTTGTGTTAAGAAAAATTTTTGAGGCTACTAAAAAAGTAGTTATTGTACTTTCTGCTGAACAGGACCATTGATGATGGATTGATGAGATAATTAAAGCTTTTATCCAGGTCTTTACAACCTTGACCTACTGTACCTTTCAAAGAAACAGTGAGCACAAATATTCACGCTGAATTCAAGATCAAGCAGTCCCAGACACCCACACAATTTTCACATGGGAGGAAGAAAAAGCCTTGATAAAATAATCCTGAGCTGATACACAGAGACCAGAACTGACACCTAGAATGAAGGGCACCTGCTGACTGCTAAAACAGAATTAGTGTGCAATACATGGAGGGAGGGAACAACAGGCACACAAACCACCTTTGAAACACGTACATGGCAGAATATTCTCTGCCCCTTGACAATTCTGAACAATGCGGCTTCACTGTCCYCTGTGGAAAACAACACACACTCTGTTACCAAAGTGAAGATCTCTGTATTTGAAAGTAGTAAATAGTTATTTAATGAGCAAATGTATAAATATTTTTTTTTTTTTGTTTTGTGAATGCTCTATAGCAATAGCAAGGTTTCAATAGGTCTGATGTCAGAATGGCTGGGTTTAGACATCAGCTGAGAATTTTCCACAATCACTTTCATTCAATGCACTTTGACCACAACTTCCCCAAAGAGGTTTTTCCTCATCATCTCTGTTTGAATTTTAAAAAGCTGTTTCTCTGTAGTTTCTGTGTTACACAGGTACTTAATTTTGAATGATTTTTCCTTTTTTTATGGGTAGTTGTGTAGGAATAATATGATCAGTTAATGCAGAATATCCTGTATGTTAAAATAATACATATGCCCTTAGAGTGAATTCAGTCTGAGCATCAGATTGGAGCAGGTATTTTAATTGACTTGTTCCTCTGTCTCAATCATACATGAGTTTTAGAATTTTTTTCTTTTTTTTTTACAAAAAGCTRTTTTCTTCAGCATGACCATCCCTGGGATGAGAAAAGGGGATTATTGAGTTTATCAACAGAGATATCAAAAAATATCAAATGGTTTTCAGAAACTGATTTTTTAAAGTGTCTGTTTAAGCCTGTYAAGATTTATCTTTCTGCTTTCAAAAATGAACTGGAAGTTCCCACCAGCTGTGCAATGGAGAGCCAACAAAGTCGTGCAGCTACAGCATTGCATAGAGGCAGGGTTTTTTCTTCTAAATGCAGGTCAGCCATGCCCATGCGGTTTTTCACCACACAAGTCCTGTTCTTCAGCAGAACTTAATTCAGGGGAACATTATCCAATATGATTATGCTGCACCTAGCTCTGTCTCTAAAGACAGCTCAGGAATGCCTCATCCTTACTCTGGGAGGAGGTGTTGATGTGCCCCAAACTTTTTTCTTGAGCTTGAGACTCTTCAGGAATTCCAGGTTTACAGTTCTATCCCTTATCAAGTCTAAGGTTTTTTTGGTTGGTTGTTTCTTTGTTTTTGGGGTTTTTTTTGGTGGTGGTGGTGTTTTTTTTTTTGTTTTTTTTTTTTTTTTTTTTTTTTTTTTTTTTTTTTTTTTTTTTTTTTTCAGGACTTGAGTACCTAGTTCAGAAGGTCCAAAGTAAAGAAATTGAAGGGAAACCGAGCACCTCTTTGTGTCTTCCAAGGGGGTCTTGAGATCTAGCTCAAAAACAAACATCAACTTTTATTAAGGCCTCCTTTAAGAAGCTCTATGTTCAGCAGGCTTCCAGGGGATTTGTCTCACTTGTATCACAGAAAAGTTAGGAACAACACTTCAGAATCTGCATTCCTCTGGGCAATCAAAATTTAGGTACAGTCATGCCAAAATTCACAMCACTTAGCTCCTCAGCTACCCCATTCAGATCACCCTTTCTTGGCTGCTGAGCAGAAAGGAAAAGTTTATGTGAAAGAAATATACATAGTCAAAAAAGGAAAGTCTTTATAATGTTATTTTGTAGATTTTCATTGGGAATTATTTCACTAGAGCATTCCAAAGGATGGATCCAAACCACACAAATAGATTGCCATTCCGCTTTAGGTTTTTTGGTCTGCTATTTCAATACAAGTTTTCCAGATGACTTTAGGTCTTGGAGAGAAGGGTTCAGTTTRCCTACACCATTTTAAAATCTCCAAAATATATTCCTGCTCCTCATGTGTATAATATGTTTCTATTTAAAGATGGTGACATTGGGCTAAAACTGGGGTTTTAAAATTTTTTTTGTGTGTCTTTGTGTGTAAGGGTGAGGTTAACAAGAACAGATTTATTTCTCAGTGTAYTGTTTTCAAATAGCACAAGCATTCTGGCATTAAAGGAAAAAGGTCAACATGAATGTATGGGTTGCAAATATTTTACCCTGTGCTATGTATGCTCTTTCAATGTCTGTCACTTGTCGTGTCTGCAGCTATTTTCACTGAATCTTTATGTATTGTCTGCTTCAGAGTATGAAAAGTACAYTCACTGGTGGTATGAAAACTTAAGAGTTTGGATGGAAGGCAAAACAAAACAGTAAAAGAATGTCTTCAGTTTGCATTGGCTTAATGCTTGTTAACTGTTGCATCTTTGATTTTATCAATAAGAGGAAGCAAGAGAGGTCAGCTCATAAGGGCTCATTCAGAAGCACACGAAGTGCCAGCTCATTCCAACAAATTCTAAAGCAAAAGTTTAAGACAGGACCTTACATTGGTAAGTGAATAATTCTGCACAGTCTCCATGACTGTTAAATTAGGATTTTATGATGAATCAGAAAAACACAGTAGTAAAAGTAGTGATAGGGAAAAAAACCAAAAAATAAAAAAACCAAAACAACAACAACAACAACAACAACAACAACAAAGAAAACAAAAAAAAAACCCAAAAATCCAACATAAAAGCAGCTGCAAGAAGCCTAAGGCAACAAACATTTGAAGGATGTGTACAAGCATTTTTGGCAATCACACATTGAACTCCCACCCTCTACAGAACTCATCAAGTTGAGAAACTCCAAAGGTATTAACAAACAAACCATCCACAACAAAACTTCAAGCAGAAGTGAAACAATAAATAGGATTACTTATAGTAGCTGGACCACAACAGAGGTTTGTAACAGCTCTTTAGTGCTTCACAGGTAACATGCAGCAGCACTTCCTTGACAAACCACTGGGGCTAGAGGACAGATAAAAGAAAAAAGCTGAAATAGTGAAAAGATCARACAAGACAAATTATTTTGCAGATAGTTAACTTTTTGGTTTTTTTGACAGAATAGGTAAGGTTTTACCCTGATAGTCATGCTTTTATCACTGACTTGACAAGATATACTTGCTAGAGCAGCAGCCTAGGAACTCAATGGGAGTTAAACACCAAATGTTCAAAGCTGCTTTGAAATGGAAGTAATAAATTGGAAAGGAGAAAATTCTGTTAAAAATCAGGCAGTATTTTCCAGTAGTCTTATTGAGAAAATCTCACTTACTTCCTACTTAAATGTTAATACTGAAAAGACTGGCCACCTTCAATGTGAAATACTTCAATAATGCTGCATTTAAGCTGATGTAGTTTGTACCCTGAAAAGWGTAACAAGGAGAAGGAACACTAAAGAAAAACTGATAAACCTTTGTTTCAGTACTGGTACCACATTAGGTAACCTCTGTCTCTTCCCACTTACCATCCACGCTGCAGTGGCGCCAGCCTGTAGGAGAATGAATGCACAGAACCTCTTTGCTGGGTTATTCTGAGCCCCAGAATAATTCCCAAAAGCTGCTTATTGTKTCACCTTTGACTGGGTAGCTGGCACAGGCTGAGGAAGTGTGAGGGCAAGAGACAAAGCAGAAATGAAGAAAACASTGCTTGAGCTGACACTATGGAGACGGAAGCTCATCCACTGCTCTCAGTCTCTGGAACTGGGGTTTTATTCCAGCAGGGTGAGATGGGGATACTCTAAACACATTTAAGCCTTAAAAACACACTTCAAATTCCTTAAACAGGGCAACAGTGATTTTAATGACCATTCAGGAGTTCAGGGAAAAGGCTGCAGGATTTCACTGCATGTTTTCTGAGCTTCTTTTCAAAGAAATCAGAAGCATGTTAGTTAAGTGCTTGGTAAYGAGGCTTTCAGCTCTGTAGTTTCGCTGAACAGTTTCTCTAGGGCCTTGCACATCTTTTGTRTTAGCTGTGTTTAGATTAACAAAGAACTATCACATGCAGGCAGCCCTTGTTTACAGCATTTCATTGCAAAGGAGCAGAGCTGACTGAGGTCATACCTCCTCTGTTTGTCCTGGAGGGCAATGTCCCCACCAGGGTGACAGCCTCCCATATAACTTCCTGCACAGGGAGGAGGGAAGAGGTGGAGCCCCTGGTTCCTCTCTTGCTGGCTCCCAGCTCCTCAGAGGCAGCAATTCATGCTCCCCAGAAATGACTCCAGGTTCTGGGCAGGCACAAAACCCTCATGCCCACCGGCTCAAACAGCACACAGAAGTGASCTGGTCTCTGCTCCACAAAGAGAAGTGATCCACCAGAAGAATAGGAACAGAGGAGTGCACCCTAGCTCACATGCAGCATCTGAAACTCCATAAATACCTTTACCCAGAGGCTCTTCTCACAGGGCTCCATACTCCTGGAAATCCCATGGTTGGGCCTGCACAGGCAGGACCTGTTTGTTTTTAAGCRAGCACAGACAAGATTGCTGTGGGGGAGAAGGAGCCAGCCCTGGTGAAGCGAGGTCTCTGAGACCAAAAGTGAAAGTCCCACTGTCGCACTCTCTGATACGACCAGCAACAGCAAGATTTCCTTTCTGTCACTTATAACTTAGCCTTTACTGAATTAACTGCTCCAGTCTTAACTTCAGTGTTCAATGCCCTGCAGCTAGAACGCATTCAGCCAGCACCTCAAAAGCATTGTTTCCCTTTTACACAACTCAGCCTACCTGAGAGCTAATTTTAAATTAAACCCGAGCTGAACCCTGTCCTGGCAAGGCTGCTGCTGGAAGCTGGGCAAGGCGGTTTCAAGCCAACGTGTTCAAAGAGTCACGCCTTTATTTGCAGTTGGTCTCAGTGCTTTTCCCTGCAGGAGCTGGCCCAACCATCCATCAYGGATTGTATCTCTCCGGGTTTGAGAGAGCCAGAGCAGCCATGGTATCACGCACTGCTGCTCCCGTGCAGCGTGCCCGGGCAGGCTCAGCTCACACTGGCAATGAACGCAGGGGAYGTGCCAAGGCTTGTGCTGCCACCCTCCTCGCCTGCCTTCGGGACAAGGCTTAGCCATCTGAGCAAGGAAAACAAGCAACTAGCTCCTACCAAAGCAGATTTGTAACAGCACTGGTAGAATTCTGATTAAGAAAAATAGAAATCGGTAAAGGAATTTTTCATGTCATCGTGTACAGAAGCACTGATAGGCGTGTGTGTAGTAAGTAATCATTGCTGCTGTCATATCAAGGCTCAACTCATGCTCCAAAATTTCAGTTCATCAACTTAGAAACTACAAGATGTCAGGCTCTCCATAGTAACTTTCATTTGGAGGTGCTGATTTGCAGAACTGCTGTTTATCTCTCTCTCAACATCAAATCCCAAATGGCTCTTTTTAGTTTACGAACTCAAAATAACTCATATCTTGAAACTAACTCATTTAAGTTTTAAGACTTATGGCACCATCCATCTGAGAATAGGAAATACTAGTAAGGTAAAGAGAGCAAAAAATACTTTTGTTAGACTTTACAGATACCAGGGGTTGGGTTTTTTCTTTCTCCAAGCCTATTTGCCTCTGATACAACAAACACAGCTTTAGGCAGAGGCATGAAGAATGAAGATGGCTTCCAAAGTAAATAAGTTTAGAGGTTATGTGAGGCCTTAGAAATGTCTCGCAAATGCAGTCCAGGCTAAGCAATACCTGCCTCTGAAGAGTAAACAAGGGAAAGTCTAAATTAGGCTGAACAGAGACCTGGATCAACCCCCTTGGACTCTTCTGAAAGCTGAGCAAATGCTCTCAGAGGTACCACATAGAGGATTCCTTCACTGGGGGCTGGAGAGCAGCACAGCCTTGATGGGGAGTTTCTTCTTCACCCCATAAGTGAAACACAAGTCCCTACTTCTGCAAAACACAAAGCTCTGACTCTTGTTTGTGCTCTGTGTGTGCATGGTGTGGACTCCTGCTGGTTATGGATAGAGAGATTGAGCATTTACGCATTATTCCCATGTTGCCAATGGTTTAGACCAACACCTGGCTTGAGGAAAACATGCCATCTTTGCTGGTTTTAATGTTTCTAATGTTTCTCTCTTGGTGGAAGAAGCCCGTAAAAATCTGCAGGGCAGTTCTAGAAATATTCTGCTTTTTCCTTTAGAAAATNAAAAAAAAAAAAAAAAAGGTGAGTGTCTAGGTTTTTGATGTTCAGGTGCATAGCACGATTTTTTGGACCAGTATCCATACACATGTAAAGTATACATATGTATCTACAGTTACAGAAGCAGTGGCTATTCATGGATTCCTTTAGTGTTACCACTCACTGAACAGGGAAAGAAAAAACGCTGCCAAAAATAGCGGGGGTAGGGGAGGATGAAGAGAATGGAAACAACACAAAAACCCTGCACAGTAAGTGGGGAGGCATGGCCCTTTCACTCACATAATGAAAAGGTTAACGTGAAGACTGTTAGCACAGAAAGGTTCCATTTAAAAATCCATGGTGTTTAAGTATTGTTCTTCCAATYTGAGCTGTCAGAAATCTCCCTCTTAATTTCACTCTCCACAGAAAGGTACTAAGCAGAAACCTTAGAAGTGTGTTGCTATTGTATTTGAAAACCTTCCCAACCAAATGAGGTCTCAGTGAGCCACACAACAGCATGGTTTTCTGACTCATAACCCTTCTCATTCACTCTGATCTTCCCTCCACTTCAAGCCCAAATGTCGATTTGTCTGTCTTCAATTGCTCGCTAGCCTGAAAAAGAAAAGAGTGCTTTTAAAATACTGAGTCAATTTTATTCTAGGCTGAATACAGCAGCATGATAAAATCTCCAATGATATAGATTTTTTTCCCTCCACCAGCTAAATCTCTGGGGCATTTTATGGAATCAAATATTGCTAAAGGAGCATCACATAAAGAAAGTTTTTAAAATAGATTTGAAAAACAAAGAGCAATTCAGCATATGCATTACCCATGTGGAGATGGTTTGGTAAATGCAACATGGAATTACTTAAAGCTTGCCCACAGCTTTTTTCTTTTCTTTCCTTTTTTGGGGAGGCCTTTTTGGTTTTCCTTTGTTGGTTGACTGGTTAGGGTTTTTTTATTTATTTCTACTTCTGGCAACATGACCATGGAAAACATTAGGCCTAGACTGTTATTAATACAAGTTTCTAACCTAGGAAGTTATTCTTTATTTCTGACTGCTGGTATCCAGCTTGAATACTTTGTTTTGCCAGGTCATCTGTCCACAATGAACACCATTTCAAAAACATGGTACTCTCTAAGGTAAATTGAAAAGAATTGGAYACTTCACTAAATTTGCTGTTGAATGTGGTATATAACCTTTTTTAAAAATCAGCTCATAAAATTCCCTGTTGTGTGTACTCTTACAAAAGTGATACGACTAAAGAAAATGACACAAGTGAGGTAGAAGGAGATGAAGATTTTGAAGTAGCAAACCTGCCACTTAGAAGAAAACATTTTCAAATGGTTGCATCCATTCATATTTTTAGTTATCTAAAGAAACATTTTCAAAAGTGTAAAATTATCTCACTCAAAACATWACTAACAGAGAATTGGTTAAAACAAGGCACAGCCATAGAGAAGGAAGAGACTGCAGCTACTCTCTTGCCATGGGATGGGGAACAAAGAACATATTTGGTGGTGCAGAGGAAACAAGGGTGATGGCTGCAGTTCACCAAATCCCCTCCCTCTGCAAATTCATCAGTCATGCCAGGGCTTCAACCATATCCAAGAACAGATGTTTGCATTTGCATTTACAATTCTGTTTGTTAAAGTCAACTTGCAAACATTTAGAGTGAATTATAATATGACCAAATATGGTTACACATTAGTCTCCAAGTTCTATGTCTTCACCTCACAAATAGATAATTATTACAAATTACTCTTTAAAAACAAAATAAAACAAAAATGATCCCATGGTTGGTAACTAAATTGACAACAGGTATTATTTCTGCTGCTGTGTTCTGGATATAATCTTACAGGCTGTATGTTTGCAATATCTATTAACCAAAAATAATAATCCTTTCTAATATGGTTCTATTTACAGAATTCTAAATCATACTGAAAACCTGGCTAAGAGCAGCCACATCATCCATCTTCAACCACTAGCATATATATGTACACAAATAAACAATTCTATGCTCTGAGCAAAAGAATTTCTGAATTCCCTTTCAGATTTTTTTTCCTTCCCACACACAAACTCATGTTCCCAAAATGAAGCTCATCAAAAGAATGGGAAGCTGCAAGTACATGAAATATATTTCCAGTAGGGCTTGCAAATACATAAAAGCAAACCATTTTATAAATGCAGTTTTTTATGGACACAATTCCGAGTACATTTTGAGAATGACTTGCTAAAAGGAAAGGGCTTGTCTCTGAACACATGGTTCAATCATAAAAAGAGAAATGCAGCAATTCCTCCTCAAGATTGTTAAGGTCACATCTCTGAAGTTACAGGTGCTCTAAGARGGCAAATATGATTCACTGAAAGATTAAATAAGTTAATTTTCACAGCAACCATCCAATCCCCTGCCCAAATACACTTCCCCAATCCTCACAGAGGTCAGACATAGACCATGACCCTTTTACAGCACACAAAGGTTGCAGCGGAAATATTCAAAATATTAAATGGAACACCTTTATTTTTTGGAGTAGGTTGGATTTTTTTGGCTGGATGCGTTTGGTGTATTTTTGAGGGAGTGTGGTGTGTTTGGGGTTTTTTTGTTCTGTGTGTGTGTTTTGGGTTTTTTTGTTTGCTTTTTTGGGTTTTGGTTTTTTGTTTTTTTTGTTTTTTTCAGAAAAAGTGAACTGAGAAGAAATATGAGAGCAGAAGGAAGACAAACAGACCATTTGGCCAGAGCATGGCCCTTCCACATTTGTACCTTAACTATCTCCACCCTAATAAAACTAAGAGGCAACACTTCATCACATGGGTATTACTCGAGTGAAGAGCTTCTCAATCTAGCAGAAATGTGTCATACTGCCAGCAACAGTCTAATTCATATAAACCCCCTTCACTATTTTGTCCCTTTCAATACTGTATTCCAGTTCACAAATTGTTTAAAACTAAACATCTTGACAGAGAATTGCCATCCTTTCTAAACTTCAGACAAAAAGGTAGCGAACACCTGAGCAGAGTGAGTGTTAAGAGTTCATAGCACTCTATAAAACTGAATTGTAATTATTTTCTGTAGTTATATATAGAAACAAGTTAGCATGATACATAAAATACTGGGCAAATATACTTTTAAAACATTACCGGGCAAACTGCAGAGTATCACCTGTCAGCTGCACCAAACTGCAGCAAAAAAAATTAAATGTGATTTTCAGTAGAGATTCATTCAAATCCTAATGGGAGTCTTATGGGTACTTTCCTGGAAGAAAGAACACAGCACAAGTACATGGGCGTTGAAAACCCCTTATATCCCTCCCTACATGTGTAAGACTGTAACCCTTATTAAGTTTACTCAAACATATAAACTAAATGTTCAGAAAGATTAAAGACTCAAAAAAAACCACCCCAAAACCAAAGCATATACTTAAAATGCATTAAGAAAATGAAACTTTTCTCCTCTCACAATACTGAAAAACATCTGAAAGACARTACAGTCATTGGTCACAGCCAGCAAGGCTTCATGGGAAAAAAATCTCTTTATCAAACCTGATTCCTTTTTATAACAATGTAACCCATCTGTTTGATCAAGGGAATTTGGTCAATTTAACTTTTTTGGATTTCAGTAAAGCTTTCCACACTGTCTCGCCCAAGATTCTTCTGGACAAATGTCCAGCACACAGCTGGGTAAACACATCATGTGATGGGTGAGCACCTGGCTCCCCGGACAGGTACAAAGGGTTACAGTGAATGGGGTGACATCGGACTGATGACCTGTCACTGAGAGTTCCACAGGGCTCCATCCTTGGCCCTGAGCTCTTCAACACCCTCACAAATGACTTGGACACAGGACTGGMRGGGATACTAAGCAAGGTCACARAAAATACAAAACTGGAACAAGCTCCCTTGAGGGCTGGGGTGCCCTGCAGAGAGACCTTGACAAATCAGAGGACTGGGCAATCACCAACCATATGAACCTCAACAAGGGAAAGTGCTGCATTCTGCACCTAGGATAGAGCAACCCTGGSTGTATGGACAGACTGGGGAAGGAGATACTGGAAAGCAGCAGCCTGGAAAGAGACCTGGGGTCCTGGTCARTGGCAAGTTGAATATGAGTCAGCAGTGCCSTGGCAGCCAGGAGGGGCAGCTGYGYCCTACGGTGCATCAGGCACAACATTGACATGTACCAAAACCACAGGGAGAAAATAGGTTTAAAGTGTAGCAAGGAAAATTCGTATTTGAAAAAAAGAAAAAAGATTGAGTAGCAGTGAAGTTCTGCTAATGTCTGTGTTCACTGCTCTGAAATATTGATATCAAAGCTTATGCATTTCATTAAATATYAACCTGTAAGACAGTTGTTGTAGATTGAGAAAGAAAAAAGGGGAATGAGGGCACAGAGGTCTCTGTCCAGTTCAGGCACAAGAACTAACTAGTGAATCAATGAAGGGGGCAGGCAGTAAAATCCTTTCTCTCTAATGGTGTGAAAATTTTATATTGCTCAGTTCTAAAAAAAATGGAATGGGTTTTAAGGTAAATTCAAATTCTCACTAGCAATCTAGTCAGCTTTGCAAGATCACCTTATACTGATTTCATGAAAAAATACATCATTGTTTAAGGTAGATTCTGATGGTGGGAAAGGCTCTTGAACAGTACATGGCATGTGACTGGAGTTTAATATACATTAAAATGTGAATTTATACAAACACATTATTTCAGCATCCCTTCACCCTGCAACTGTTCAAATCTCACTTGCAAACCCACAGATGTGTTTGCACCTCATGCTGAAGCCGTGAGGAGTCAACGGAAGTAACACAGCTCAGCTTGCCTGTTAGCCAGCTGTCCATTTAAACTCACTAGGTACTCATAGACAACTACAGGTCTGCTTAATTTAAATAAGAGTTTTTTTCCTCTTTGTAGTTCAATGATGGACAAAAGACAACCAAGTACAATTTTTTTTTTTTTTTAATAAAGATAAAATTACAAAAAAGGTAAAATCAGCTCAGGAAAGGCAAATTACTTTAATAGATCAGTTTAGACATTTAACATAATAACTCACATCCATTTTTAAATACTATTACATAAAGCATGGTGAAGAAAGGAATTTCTGCCTCATAATTAGAAAACTCACAATACAACTTGCCAAAAAACAGAACAAAGCCGTTTGAAAATAAATACAGTCCATGCCAAATAGTACAAAATGAAATCAGCAGTCTCTCTCCATATGAAAACTTTTCTCCTTTTGGGTATTCTCTGACTAGTATTATGTTCTGCAATTGATGAGAGGCTATCTTTTGTTCAAGGGTTGCTGAGCTGCTCTGATTTTGCTCTGTAAAAAGGCAAAAMCAAACAGTTAAGTTTTATTTCTTTATTAACTGATTCAAAAATGTAATTTTGAATTACTAGTCATGATTCTGATGTATTTAGTATTATGAGGAGCTGAAAGTGATCTTTACAGAACTGAAAAATATTATAAAGTATTGACCTAATAAACACCCTTCAAAAACATTACATTATTAATGAATTAGTGTTTACCCTTTGGCGTCTGTCTTTTCACCACTGCTGTCCTTGGCTTTATCCTCCTCCTTAACATCTGAAAAATCACAAGATTTTAAATACACCAAAAGATGCAAGAAAGCCTTAAAATAYTTAAAAAGTTAAGAGCATGACCAAGTTTATTCTTTTGTATACATTTCTAGCCAGAGGAAACTGGCTTTTAAAAGAAGTCACTAGTTACATATTAAAGTACACTGTTAAATGCATCCATTCAAAGGAGCGATCTGGGCACACTGCCAAGTGATTCAGAATGCCTCAAGGCAATGTCTCTCCTGACTGGCCATTATGATGGCATGCAGTAATGAGACCTGGAATTCCCCTGAACTCAAGATGTATCCAGTTCTTAGAAAAATCAAGATTCCTTGGAATTGATCTGTCCCCAGGACCCTATCCGGTTTCTGTTTCAGAGAAATCTAGTTGGCTCACTGCACAAAAGCAAACAGGAACAAATGTTTTGCCCAACATCTCTAATTTTAACATCTCTATTTTTTCATCTCTAATTTTAATTTCATTTTTTTCATTTAATTTACTTTTCATTTCAATTTTTTTTCCATAAAATTCCCTGGCTGTAAGAAAGACTTTAAGCTTGTGGGGAAGATACAATAAGCCTTGCCTGAGAATATCTACTGGTCTAAATAACTATATCTTGTTTAATTTAAAATTGTTGATGTAAATATGATGGAAAAGAATATATCACCTCAATAACTAATTAACTGTTAACAGATAAAACTGATAAAACACCACAGTCCTACCTGCTTTTTTGTCCTCAGTCTCTTTTTTGTCTTCCTCTATCCTGGCTTTCTTTGCTCCCTTCTTATGATCTGCAACATTTCTTCGTCCACCTTCCCCTTCATCTTCAGAATCCGAAAATTCTTCATCACAGGCTATGCGCTTATCAGATGCTCGAACTAGGATTCAGATTCATGATACTAATTAATCAAAAAGTCCAACTACAATAGGCCCAATTTAAAAAAACTATCAAATTAAGAATGAGTAGTAAGATACCATAATCATTTAATGCTGATAAACTAAATTATGGTTAAAAACCAGTTACGTTTTAAGATACTCTGGAACTCACACAATAACTTCCAAAAAAATAGCTTTACACAAGCACAGGGGGAGAGTGGGAATCTTTTAACTATGTATCAAATAAAACTTCAAATACTGAAAACTAAATCACAGAAGAAAAAATAATGGTTTCAACAGTGCAGAAAATGGACACTGGGAACTGATAAGAGGTTACAGAATTATTCTAAACACAGTCAAAAAAAGAGTAAAGGCAGCAGGAAACTCTTGGCTATAGCTGAAGAGCAACTGGAAGTCCATGGAAGGGTTATAGTAATAAAGTCAAGAGTGGTGTCCCAAGTATGGAAAATCTGTCTTGTAACAAAAAATGCAAATAAAAKACTTTTTTTCCTTTAACACTGTATCTCATTTCTCACCTCAAAGGGAAACATAGCTTGTCTATGTGATAGTCACAAAAAAAGTAAAGTACTGTTCCTTTAGTTAAAATTCTTTAAGTCTTCTGAAGTATCTATTATAGATCTGAAACAGCCAGACTGTGCCACAAGATGAAAAAACACATGCTCTTCCAGCACCTCATTAGACCTTTTAAGAGGTTGAAATGTGCACATAGATACTGCCTTAACAACATCGAAAGTGGCAGACAAGAGACAAAATTTCTTATTCAGGAAACAAAAGTGCCAGTCTTCCAATACTGCACACTACTATGACCAAGGTTCTGAACAATTAAATCCAAAAAGACTCTATTTGGACATGTTCTGTCATGAAAAGATATTTCTTACTGGAAATGCGTTTGTCTGGATCTTCTCCATCTTCATCTCCACTGTCTTCATGAACAGCATCTTCRGGAATGGCCTGCATCTGTACACCAGGTGCGTGAGGTAACATGCGCAAGTTCTCAAATAGGCGTTGCCTGCAAGCAACAGACAAGAAAAGCTATTACTACAAAGAAGTAACATTTCCTTGGATTTTTTTATGAAGTTSTGAAAACTTCGCATTCAAAGTTAATCTGCTTTGCTTTAGAGTCAATTTCATTTTTCAATTAAAATAATAGCATGCCACATTCAGAAAGTTTTCCAGCCCTACGAGATCTTCAGTATGCACAGAATACTTGAACATAATTTTCTTTGTACTTTTCAAATACTTATTTCAATCAACTTCAATTGTTAATTCCCCACAAGGTCAGCACAAGTACTCTCCACTTGGGCTAAACTGGTCAGTACTACTATAAGTATCAAGTTGGATAATATACTATTCCCTAATTTCTTAGAAATAAATTCAAACACTTAAAAGCATGAAGACTTTGCAGAAATGACAAAAGTAACTCATCTGGGTAAGTTTACAAATTGGCTGTTTCAGCAAGAACAGAGACAAGTCCTGTCCTCTCTAAGCAACCTGATGTGATGGATGATATACTCCAAAGCACCATGTGCAGGAAAAGGAAAGGACACTGGGCTTCTCTTGGGACTCAAAACTATCATTCCAAAATGCAAGTAGAAAGGCAGGTTTGGCAAGCATCAAATACCACCATTTGCAACAATTATCTTAGCACCCTCCTGCACAGTTTGAAGGGCTAAAGGGCAACTGATGCTTTTTTGGAATCCTCACAGTTTCTGCCTCTGTTTAAATCACATGACTGTGCAAAGAAGTTTGCCATGCCAGGGAGCTCCCTAAAGCCAGGTATCTGTGAAAGCACACAATGAACTGAAGGAGGATTCTCCAAAATGATGGGTCACTGATCTTGTGCGTGGCTAGTATGAGAATGTGAGATTATGTGATTTCTATTGACAGAGTAATCTGTGCCTGGGATTGCAGCAGCAAGTCTTGCAGCCTACTTACACCACAAAAGCTCAACAATATATAACATACAGCTAGCAGCCTGKCAGATCACCAGCTGGAGAACTACGTTACTACTGAGAAATTTTGTACAATTACATGAGAAAAAAAAATAGGTTTTTTTCTCCCATTGCACATTATTAAAAACGAAAGCCCTTTCATTTGATTGTGYGCTATGAACACCCATCACAGTCTACATACCAATCACTTAAAAATTAGTATTTTAACAACTTTGCTGAATTTTGCAATTTGACAGTTTTAAAGATTATAGCAATACTGGMAAACTTATACAGGCAATTTCACATCTAAATTCAGCTGTTTTTAGTAACAAGAAGAATTCTTGTGTACTGTTAACAGCCTGTTAAAACTCAGGGCAGGGATGGCAGTTTATTCTCTTAAACCCAGAGTAAGGACAAACTGCGGTAAGCCAAGAGTATTCTTCAGGCTAACCAATTACCTCCTACGAGTTCAGCACAGAATTGAATGTACGCATGCATTACTACACCCCTGAAGTAAAATACTTGTTTCCAATCAAAATGTCAAGATGTGAGGAGGAATAAACTAAGTATCAAAAGTGGCACAGCCTAAAAGCACACACCCACCATAGCTTGTCAGTGAGCATTGCTCAAACCTWGTGGATTTGTCAAATCACAGCCATTCAATTGCCTGCACATGTATCACTGTCTTTCCACAGTTTTGGATGTTTAAGCTCAGATGACTTTTTATTTTTGCAGCTGACAGCTACAAAGAATGACATTCGCAGTCCATGTTTAGACAAGAAGCTGAGAATTAGAAATCCAAATCGTCATGGCACACCACCTTCTTTCCTGGCAGGATAAACTTTTTACAAAATTAGAATGGGAATCCAAGTAAAACAGTCATCTTTTCAGATGCTGGAAAAAGTAACAATCCAAGCCGGGTCATAAATTTTCATATTTATAGTCATAGGATTTCATTACCATGCATTCCGTTGGAGGAAGAGACTTCCAAAAAACTGCTCTTCTGACAGAAATGAAAAAGATGTCAAATCTATTCAGTACTTATCTTTAGTGTGTAACAGAGAAAGGTATACAGTTTTCAAAACTGTCTAACAATTAAGCCTCTGGAAAGACATGATCCATATGACCTACTTGACAGGTAAGGTAACCACTACTTACTTGATCTTCTCCATGTATTCTGGTGTATTCTGATTAGTCATATTTGAAGGACTAATATGAAGCTTGAAGTCTGGCCCAAAATACTCAAAGTAGTCATTGTATGGCAACTCTGTAGACCAAAAACCAAAACAACTTTGTGAGCCAAAAAAGACTTGAAACATTTTAAATACAACAGTAGATTTGACAAGAGTTCACTTAATGAACCTACAGATCTTAAGCTTTCAAGCAAGCAATACTTATTCATTATCTGGACTGCTTTCCCTCTAAATTATTCAATAAAWGAACTTAAATTTGCTAGTACAAAGAGAAAGTTCTACTGCAACTACACATTGAACAACACAAGTACAAATCTGAAAAATAATTACAAATTATACTTCTGCAGGACAGAGAAAATCAACTGATGATCTCTTGTAGCTRTTTTCAAAGCTAGTCCAGTTTGAAAGGTTTAAGTGAGTGATTGAAAATATTCCTTTAAGACAAGTTTTAACACTCATTAGGTTGAAGATCACAGCTAGTTCAATAYCCTTGGTAAGCGCTGGACATTGGCTGAGTGATACAAACTGGTTCAGTCTGTCTGTTTCTCCCCTCACCCTACTTTTTGTATTTTCACAKAAATGGTCTCCTGACTAGAACCCTGAACCACCAAAATGAAGTTGATGAAGAATACATAACGAGGACACCAGCAGTATTTTATATTGAATATGATTGTATCTTTCCAGATAAATTAAGAGAAATATTAAAAAAATACATAGAACCTTAAAGAAATATGACACTGAAATCCATTTTTAATTGAGCCCTTTGTCTTTCTTCATTTAGGATTATTACAGGATAAGTGATCTTGTTAGGTGGATAGAAAGCAGACAGGARGATCAAGTTGATATTGCAACATTTAGAAATGCAGCTATTTCTCTCAACAGATTAAAGATGACAGGTACCCAAAGAGTTGAGAGGAATGTTAAAAAAAGCAAAAAAAAAATCATATATATAAATATAAATAAACAAATATATATATATACAAGTAATCCATTGAAAGGGACATGCTAATAGAAAAAAAAGGTCTGAAGATAAGGAACTAACTGCTACTGTATCTTCAAAAGCTTTGGCTGACAAAGAATATATGTTCACATGCAAAATGGAAAATACATATATTGAAAGGCACAATCCAAATAGTGTTTTCTCACTGACAGCAGCATTCTGCTGAAGTCAGATGGAAACACTAAATCCACCAAGAGATATGTGAATTSCAATAGGTTATCAGCAAAAGTTACAGTTCAACATGAAAACTGCCAGTGACTCATGTGTAACAAATCAGTCCAAACAGCAATTTYATATAAATGGCATGCCAAAAACATGTCCAGGAGCATATTTGGCCAGAAGTAAGAGGTGCCGAGGATCTTTAGGGAGGTTCCTCAGTGAAATTACTACAGTATTCAACTATTCAAAAGCAGTCTACTATTGCTTTTTCTGGTTTTAAATTTCAAGAAAGCTTGCATAGCCAAAGTGAGTGAAATGGAAGAGTGGAAGTCAATATACTTTCACAGCTTCTTTTGTAAGATAAAATGAAGAAACAGTAGTTTTGCTATGTAAAGTGGACACTTGCAGACTCAATGATTTCTTATGTATGTCATGTCTATGTTGCACAACTTACAGATCTACGCTGGTACAATCAAAATACAGTATATATTCTATCATACAGATGATGGTCATATTAGAAATGCTTACAAATAAGGTTACATAAATTTTACATTTTACATTTTCAAAAAGTGATTCACTCATTTAAAGCTTTTTCCAAGGCATAAAAAAAATCCCCAACACTTATATGTACTTAGTGCACAAGATAATCCTAGCAATAACCTTCTACATAGTTTATTCTAAATTGATGCATTATAGCTAGCTATACAAATCTGCTGTTTACTTAAGCTCTCCCATGAATATTTCTCATTAAAATATTAATTTGAATATTAATATTTACCATTAGGAATTTCACAATCTAAGGCAACAGCAGTTTCATACGTCCAGCATCGAGCAACATTACGAATCGTATAGCCTCCCCCTCCTAACATCAGCAATGGCAAGTTAAAAGTCTTTACAACTTCCACACATTTAGCATGACCTGTCAAACAAAAAGAGAGTTGACAACATACACAAAATATCTATTAAACAGAAAAATATATAACAAACTAGTTAATCAGACATATGCAGTCACATTTAACAAGAAGTGAATTGATTCAAACAGAACTGTCTCCCCCTAGAGCTAAGCACAACCTCACAAGAAGTCAAGATCTACAGATTAGAAATGTACCAAACACAATGTACATCATCCACCCCAATCTTCAGAGACTTTGTATGATGATCTATTGCTGTTGTTCTGAAATCATCTTAAAATGTTTAGTGTTTTGTCTTTTTGTAAYTGATGTCATACACAATGACAAAATGAGGGACAATTTCTCAGTCAAATGCAATATGGGAAGAAGGGAAAACAATCAGTACTCGRTCCTTTCTACTTCTAAGTTTGAACCTGTATTAAAGGTTGCTAAGTCTTGCTTACAGAGTGAACTGGTGCCAAGACAGTACACACTCCAGGGAGATACAGCATACTGAAAGGCATCTGTAGGAGGCAGCAGCTCTCTTGGTTTCCAAGGTATGTAAGATAGAAAAAAATCTGAGCTGTGTGGGCAATTGAAGTAGCTTTGCCACCTGGTGCAAATCAAGAAAAGAACCCTGAAATACTGAAGACCCAACAGATACTATACTGCATTTTGTTGCCTACAAAACTCTAATTGTCACATTAAAAAAAAAAMMCACAAAACCAAGATAACCCAGAAAATTAATGATTCAAACAGCCTGGATTGAAGGCTTAGCAAAACTTCAACATATATTTAATATTTTATCATATAAATAAATATAAAAAATAATAATAACAGCAGCAGTTATGCTATTTGCTAAATTAACATCTTATCCCAAATTACAGAATTTCACAATTTCAGGTAGAAAATTCAGTAATACTAAAATAAATTAATAAAAATTAGTGTTAACATATGGCTCAGTATAACAAACACCACTATAGATTTGACAATGCAGTGAGTATTCTCATTTCAATAATACCTATTTTACATCCAACRAGGTGTTTGTTGTTTAGCATCTGTAATCCTACTAAGTGGACTACTAACTAGTTTTATTTGCCCATCTATATAAGTGTTGCAGACTACTGTTGTCCTGTCATTTCAGGATATTGCTTTAAAGCTACAGAAAGCCTGTACATAGAAGAAAGGGAATCACTTGAGTGGCTAGGAAGCGCATGGAAAACCAAGCTTCTTAACTTTTTTAGATGGACAGAAAGAAAGAGGCAACTTCTGGGTTTCTTTTGACCATCCCTGTATAGCAAAGAAAGAGGCGATTAATCATAACAATGAACAAAACCTTTGTGACTCCAGTCCTCATCATGCAAGTGTCTTGAAAAACAGTATTAAGGGTAGAGGTTTCTAATAAGTAAAAAGTCACAGACAACAGGCAGACACTTCTCTTTACCTTTAACAGTAAGATTAAAGCATCCTAGTCTGTCACCAGACAGCGAATCTGCTCCACACTGTAATACCACAGCACTGGGCTGGTACATCTCCATTACTTTGGATATAATCTATAATCAATATAAAACAGCAAGTCATTAATTGACATAATGAATATATGAAATGAGTAGCTTTCCAGAGAGCTTATAACAAGAAATAAAGTACTCACTGGTTTGAATATTTGTCCATAAGATTCATCATCTATACCATCCCTCATTGGAAAGTTGACAGCATAATATTTGCCTTTTCCAGCACCAATGTCCTACAAAAATGAAGATTTAAGACAAAAAGACAAATCATAACCAATCAGTTCAGTCTATTAAAAATAGCTAAGCAAAAAAATAAGTATGAAAACCAAGAAGAGCAAGGTGATATGTATGTTTTCAGTGTTGTATAGAAGATTTGGACTTGAAGATGTTCGTCCCTTGGTCTTCTAGACYGTTGGTCTTTTTGGCTACAAGGGCATAGCTGGCTCGTGGTCAACTTGTCCACCAGGACCCCTAAGTCTTTCTCACAGAGCTGCTTTCCAGCAGGTCAACAACTAACCTATAYTGGTTCATTCCTCTCCTTGTCTTGCTTTACAGATTAAAAAAAGAAAAATCATTAAATTGATCTTTTCCTAAAACACAGCAAAGTCAAATGTTCACACAATTCCACCTAAACAGAGTAATTGCTTGAGCTACTCAAGGGACCAATTTAGATATAAAACCTAAAGAAATATCACATTTCTGGTAGCCTCCCCTTCACCAACAGATCAAACTACCTCACCACGGAGAGGTATGAAGAATTATGGTCTCAYATGATCTGTGTGTATAAATGACAAAATTTGTGCTATTATCTAAGATATGTAGAAAGTAAATTTACTGAGGACACTGGAAATTTACAGTGAACAATACATTCAGTAGAAAATGGATGAATGCTGCTGAACTAGAAAAGCTCATATTCAGCTACACTGATGGAGCTGCAATCACAGCATCATCATTCGACACATGATTTGTTCCTGAATCAAATAAATGTAACTTAATCAGCAAACTAGATCAACTAACTAAAGAATTACAGAAACAAGCTGTAATACAGCCCACCAACAAAAAGAAAGAGAAAATTTGGCTGTTAAACATTGATAGAAATAACCATCAATGGCAGATGAAATTAGGCAGAAGAAGCAGGCCTCCAGAAGGAACACAGACTTTTCAGAGAATTAGCTCTTCCTTTAGTTCAATTAGCTTTGTCATATCTGGAGATAGGAAAAATCTCTATGGGGAAGCAATAATTGCAATAAAGCCTRCTAAAGACTGCATGCAGACAGTGGTTATTTCAAAATCCTAACTAGCAGCTCAGAAAAAAAAAGTTGCCATGCCTGAGATACTGCTTGTCATTGACACTGCTAAAAAAAATAAAGCCCAAAAACATACAGTATTCTTCTATTTATTTCAACTGTG
Source organism: Malurus melanocephalus (assembly GCF_030028575.1). Classification (NCBI taxonomy): domain Eukaryota; kingdom Metazoa; phylum Chordata; class Aves; order Passeriformes; family Maluridae; genus Malurus; species Malurus melanocephalus. Next base: position 3,494,054 of record NW_026623255.1, read on the forward strand.
CTATCTTTTAATTCTTTGTTCTGGGTGTGGTGAGGTGAAGAGTGCACAGACTTCTCTGTCAACGGGAAGTGCTGCTTCTAAAAAGCCAAGATATCTAATCCTTCCAAAAAAMCCAACAAACCAAACCAAAACTAGCCAAAGTCAGCAACAACAGCTTGTCATGATAAACATTCTGGTCTGCTTTTAGTTTGAAGCACCACTACCACCTTGTGGCCAGTCAAGTTAAACCACACAGATAAAAACTAATCTGATTTCTTCCTAAATCAATTTAGAACACAGTTYAACAGAATTTAACAACCGTAATAACATTCAGCTCCAACAACTACACTGAAATGAATGCTTTTCCACCCCACTGCTCTTTCACTTACTGCCCTATGGTTATGTATCATCAACAGACTGGAAACACACTTCTCAGGAGTATTAGCAGAAACAGAAATATTTCGGTATATTTGTATCTCATTAATCAATTTAAATGTATTAGAAAAACAGTGAATTCTTTGCCAGGCCAATCCTTTGTAGGTCATCTTGTTAGAAATGCTTACATTTTTTAAAAAAAGTTCCTAACTGTATGCACAAACTAATGTGCAAAGTTGCTAACACCAGTGGAATGACATATCCTGGGAGTGTCTCTGATAAGAGGCTTAATTTATGAGTTTGAGCTAGRAATATATTAATCCTAATACTTATAATACTGTTTCAAGCTGTGAAGTGGAACAATTTCCTGTTCTAACAGACAAGAGCCTAACATAAGGAATGACTAACTTAAAATTAATATGAAGAGCAAGGAAAATTGGTTTTCATTCTCAGTTTTGCCAGAGATTCTACAATAGCTTAAATGATATTTCTTCATGGGCAAAAACTCCCTCCCTCAGGCCAGCTATAATGCTCAGTACATAATTGCCTATGAGGGGTGCTAAAGTTCTTAGGCAGTGACCATCATGAGATGGTCACACAAAACACACTTTCTGACATAAGAAATATTCAAAAAAATGAGTACTACTAGACAAACAGAACATAGTAAATTCAAATTGTAACTAAAGTTTTGTGACTGTTGAAGGGTGATCTACAGATTACTGTAAGTGCAGAATTGAAATGTACAGATAATTATAAATATACCATACTGTCTTCTTAGAGACATCTCCAAAATCTGTGTGAATTAAACCATATTGGAACAAAGATCTCAGCCAATTTATCCTATTTATTAGAAGATGGTAATTTCATGTACAAGTGAATAATTTAGTTCCCACTATCCTGTATTATTTTTCCTGTGATTCCTCAAATAATCTATCTACTTYTTCCGAAAACTTACTTTGTGTTTTGCTAAAACCATTGTGTACCATTCTTGGACACAGCTATTGGAGCCTAGTGCAAAAAAAAAGTATCTACAAGGAAGACAAYAGGAAGGAATTTATCAGCTAATGACATTTCATGTTCAACCTTACCCTAAGGTCCCCAGTGCCTGGAAAATATTCACCATACTTATGGAATGATACTGTCATGACACGATCTGTGGTATAAAATGCTTCTTCAACACCATCACCATGATGGATATCAATATCAATATACAACACTCTTTGGTGATACCTAGAAAGAACATATAAGAAAGCATCATTATCTGTTACATTCATAACCATAGCAAACAAGAAATAAACAAATGAAGTAAAACCAACTAGACACTAAAATCCAAGATTATGACCACAGTAATAATTTTGGTTGATGTGACTATACGCTCTTAGAATCTCAGTAGTTTGAATAACATTAATAACTTCATCAAAATTTATTTAGTATTTACCCCAAACTGTCTCACTTTGCTATACCTTGTGCTTCTGCTCACACCACTTCGTTGTTCACACCTGCTTTCAGATTCACGCCTTTCATTCACCCCACGGCCTTTTTTTCTGCCTCTCAACAATTACTAACACAGTCTGTGTTCCATAAGCCCACCAAAACCAAACTTAAATACTTATTTTCTATTACCTTTCCTTCTTCATCTCTCCAGCTCACAAAGATAGGCACATGCGTACTTTCAAGTGTATTGAAAAGTACTTTTTATTTGCATACATTTATCACACTACTGTTTATTATCTTCTTAAATACTGCAAGTTTAAGGGCAGTTTGAGATGGATAAAGAAACCAGTGGTTTGAAGCCTTAGAGCAAKAGAAACAGTAAGTACCCCTTAAATTTTAAGTTTTCCAGTAAAGAACAAAGTCTGTCATCAGATGATRCATTTTCTTCATGCTTTGTGCAGTACTTTGAGTGTGAGCAGCTATAATTTCAGGGACAGTTTCCCATGGTTACACCACCCATAACTATTCATAAGACTCCTTCCTTCATGTGCACATTAAGCTAAAAAATTCAAGATTGAACCACAGAAAGTCACATCTTGTAGATGGCAGAGACAGCTCCCGAATATACGCTGCACATTAAAATGAATGTCTTAATATGCTAATATTAACTGTTCTTCACATCTTTAGAAACATTTTCCTTCTCTAGACTTCCAGATTACAGCTACTTCCCTCATTCCTCACCAGCAAACTCAGCTGTGCCACTCACAAGAGTCAAATACATGGAATATTTTTTCTAACAAATGAGATTTAGGTATTATTAGTAGGGATACAGTCCTCTGAAGCAGTAAAAGCAACACTCGGGATTTGAAATTTTAGTGAAGCATTACTGTTTAAAGTCAATTATATGATCACTTTATATGATCGCACTCCTCATTTTTTACTTTGAAGCAACAGCAGCACAGCTGCTAGTTCATTATTTATTAAAACAAGCCACATTAATTCATGTAATAATCCAAGGAAGCTCAGTCCATGATCTTCCCTGAATATTCCTGTTTGGCTCAGTAAGAACTCAAATGATAGAAAACAAGAAAGCATATTTTGAAACCAAATGGGTGTGAGATTATGAGTACAATGATTGCCCTAAGGGATCAGGGAAGTGATCCATCYAGCCCACTGTTCTGTCCCCGTGAGTGGCAAAGGGAGACCTTACAGAAATATTTACAGAAAGCAAGCAAGTCTATTAACTGAAATCTGCTACTCTAGWCCTTCCCCACCATCTAGAATTACAGCATATGGTGTTTTACAGGGTGCATTCCTGCTTGCATCTATCTCCTATTAGTTATCTTTTCAGCTTGCCTGTATTTTAGTTTTAATGTCTTGCTGAAGCCAAACCAGGCAGAGCTTGGAGCTTTCTTAATTGAAATTGTAAAAGTTCAACATGGGCTATGAAAACTCACTGAAATAATAACAACCCGTATCTTCAAATAATCTTAAAATACTTAAATTTGACACTTCCTATAATTTTAACTTGTGCCCATCATAAACTTACTTCAGTAACTCAAGGATGGCAAGCACTATGTCATTGACATAACAGAAACCAGATGCCTCTGATTTCTTGGCGTGGTGAAGTCCCCCAGCCCAATTGACAGCCATGTCTGTTTGTTGTCTGTTCAATTTTACTGCCCCAGCTGTAAAAAGACACACAGAAGAATGAAAGGAAATTGAGTCAGAAATTTCTGATGGCCTTCAAATCTGTTAAATCAAATTATACTAAGTTAATTTAGAACAGATCTCTTAACAATACTGAGACACTTGATGTATCTTGTATTTTATAGTCCATAACTGATATATGATTATTTTTAAAAGCTATTAAAAAAACCTTTATATTTACTTTGTTTTTAAATGCACTATCAAAATTTTAAGTTACTGATATAAACCTACTAAAGCTATAAAATAGCTATAAACAACCTATAAAAACAACCTATACTTACCAACAGAGCCTCCAGTTGACAGCTGACAAAACTCAAACAGGCCATCAAATACCGGACAATCTTCTCCAACATTAACTGTATAAGAAAAATACTATTGTTTAAAAATACCATTCCAACAGCATTGACATATATATGGATAATACAGATGCCTAGTTCATTCATCATTTTAACTATTCACTCCCCATCCCCATCTCATTTGTCAGGCTAATTTTAAACACTGAAAACAATGTAGAGTTCTAACAGTGTAATACAACTCCAAACTAACTTCTTTTCTTTTCTTTCTTTTTAAATTCCTTTTAGTTTCCATTGGAAGATTTGCCTCCTCATTTGAAGGAGTTCAATAATTTTTARATTTTTAAAGAAATGCTGATTAACATAGGTCATGTTAAGAAACGTACAATTACTGCCTTTAAAATTGATACAATAGCTGTCAAACTGCATTCCTAACAGTACTTTTGAGCTTATTGCTATAATTAAAGGAATCAATTAATAAAAAGGATGAACAGTGAACGATGTACAGTTTTTACTATCTATCTCCAAGAGGAATGAGCAAGTTCTTTTCTTAACTTAAACACATTTTCACATACTGACTTTTGCTTCTCTTAGTATTATAAAAGCAACTTTTTTTGGAAAATTTCAAGGCACTTTCACAAACAGTTCACAATCTGTGCATTAAGCCTTAAAACACACACTGTGAAAGGAGAGRCAAAAATCTTTCATATGCTTAAAGAACATTTTTGTCAAGATGGCTGCTTATAATGGACAAGTCCAAAAGGGTGTAGCTAAAGGCAGGCACATGTTACTCTTGTTACAGTATTTCTCTAACCTCTGTACTGGTGAATACTGAGCTTGAAACAATGCTAACTATCAAAGTAAGTACACACAGACTTACATCTCTGCATTTGCTTGCTGTACTCAGACATATTATCAGGCCTTATTGACCGGAGAAATTTGATGTATTCATCACTGTGGTACTTGGTCATTTCCTCAGCAGTTGCTTTGTGGGGTCGCTGATAACAAAAACAAATCAAAGAAAAAATCAAGAGTGCTCTGCAAAATCAGCTAATAATGTGCTAAAACAGACAACTGGAAAGCAATTCCACCCACTTTGAAGGGAAAATAGTGAAAGGGAAAGTGATATTAGTGGTGTTTATATGTTGTGATATACAACTTCATCAAATACTGCTTCACTTCTAAGTAAAAGAGCTCTGAATACACTATTTAAGTATTCTCTATTATCACTTCAACCCTTCCCCATTTATCTGTGTGACAATACTTGAAGCCCTTTAAAAATAAAACGCTTCAGTGGACATGCTATTACCTATACTTACATAAATTTCCATTTTTCTGTATAAGCCATAGTTTAGCAGCAAGTTGTGAGTCATTCGGATCCGGTGAGGTTTCATTGGATGCCCTTGTCCATAGTAATAGTTTCCAATATCACCTGTCATTAATACACAAAAGAATAGCTGTTCATATTACAAAACAAGTTTCATCACCACTTAAAAGAATCATTTTCAGAAGAAAACTAAACAGGTATGATTTCAGAAAACAAACAAACCCCACAAGGGAGTAATGTCTACTTCAAAAAGAACACAAGGGAAACAAACCGTTGTATGTCAGAAACAGAGGGGAAAAAAAAAGAAGCCAAATCTAACACTTTTACTACAAGCAGACAGTATTGACAGAGCAGAGAGAACTATAAGAAATGGTTTCAAATCAAGAGTGAAGTCCCAACAGTGGGCCAGAACTGAACAATAAAATGGGAAACAACTGGAATTGACAGGCAAGGAGACACTACTGATGACATTGCCACATAGTATCACAACAGAAGGTGTAGTAAAACCTACCATTTTMCACGAGCTGATTTTACAATACCATCCTCAGCCTGCTCTTAACTACTAACACTAACTCTTACATCCAGAAGTTACCTCCAGATTCATTGTGGCAACCACATGCACAAACATTCCCTAGACACCTGCTGGTGCTCATCCACAGTAGTTTAACAAGAACCTTAAATTCCAGATTAGTCTCTGCTCAATTGGAGACCAGCTAGCCACAGAGTTAACAAATTTGACACTCATTTTCAAGAAAGGAATAGCTCCTATCATGGGCTAGTAGTAAGTTCTCTTCTGAGCTCAGGTATTGTTAGAACACACACAACCCCACTTTGAGTACTGACATTCCCAAGACATGAACCATTCTAAACAGAACTGTTTGTGGAGATGTAAACAAGCCTAAAAGTTATGTCCACTTGTCAATGGCTTTCAGCTGGAGAATTCTGTAACAACTCTTCACAATAGCACCTCTTTTCTTTTTGACCCAATTTCCCGATAGGATTACTGAACTTTACCTTCTTGAACTTTTTACTTTTCTTTCACATCCTTCAACATGATCTGCCTTGTCCACTGGGAACAAAAGAAACACTATTTTCACAATGTCATACTATTTTGTARATTTTATCAGTCAGAGGTAAAAAGCAGCACCACTACAAAACAGCTTTAGGTTTCACCTCTTCAACATGAGCTTCATGGAGGAAGGGTAAATGTCAGCTTGCAGTAGCATCACCAACTACCAAGAAAAACAAGTATGACAGTAAGATTAAAAGTTTCAAAGCATTCTAAAATCCTTCAAGCTTTCAGTTTTCAAAGAGACAAGGAGAGAAGAACACTTAAGAAAATAGATACAACCTAAGGTAACATAAGAAGATGTTTAGAAAAACTACCTTTCAATACCTAGCTCTTAGTCACCCCACAACAATAGAAATACCAAGTTTTAGCATTAAGAACTTTGAAGAGTTTGGACTTTCTAACTTGGGTACTTAAGTGGAAGAATAGCACTTTTTGTCAGTTACTTACTGCAAGCCTACAGATTTGGTCACATGCAGGTCAAGAACAAAAGGTATTAAGAATATAAACAAGCTCCTTCCTTCCAGCAAAAAAAAACATTTTCAAGCACTTTACAAAAGAATACCTTCATATATTTGATGTTTAGGAAAAAAATCTATCACAGTTCTTTGAAACTAATGCCTAGAAGATGAAAACCAGCCATTTACTAGCTCTACTTTATGTTTTGAATTTACTCTTAAATCCCAGATTTTAAAAAATCCTCCAGCTAGTAAGAACTTTAAATTTGTAGATATTTAAGACAACAATGACTATATTGAAGAAACTTCATTATAAATGCATTTGTGGCTTAAAAAATGGGGGATTTTACCAGGTCATTTCAATTTTAACTACTTCAGCTTATATAGTCATCACTGATATTATACTCGGAATGCTAATGGATGGGGAAGCAGACAATCTTACGTATAATGTAAGGTTCATTATTTTTTTCCCACAAAAAACAGGCTAACAAGTTTCATATAATTAACAAGTTTCCCAAATACATTTGCAACATACCCTTTAATACACTGCAATTAATCAACTAAACTATTTTTAATTTATGCACATTCTATATATCATACACTGCAGCATCCAATTATATAAATAAATCAAGCATTCTTTTTAGTTTTTTTTTTTTAACAGAAAAGAGAATTTTAAAAGAATTAGAACGTTGGTAAATTTAATGGGAGCTTATTTGTCAAATAGAAGATCTGTAGGTGAGCGTCTGGCAGAAAAATGTTGATCTTTCCATATTAGAGACCAACAGTAGTGACTAACAATARATTTCAATACAGTATGCTTTAGCAACAGGCAATGCCATACCATTTATAATTTTCAGGTCTTAGCATCACCAACAAAAAAGGGTTCTGGCCTCACAAAAAAAAGAATTCTTGAAGCAGAGGGACAAAAAGTCCATCAAGTTCCAAGGGATTAGTGATGCCTATGTAGACAGGGGTGAGGAAGGAAAAGGGGAAAGATCCTCTTTCTTCCTTAGCACCTTGATTTTCAACCAACATCACAAAGGGGACCCATCACAGAGACATCATACTGTGRTGAAGGCAAAGCTGTCAAGTCTCTCCTCCTTTACCCAGTGAAGAAGGTGGTGCACTTCCTGGCAAAAACACTTCATCCACTGATCYTGAAATTTATATATCTTGTTTTCATATGCCATAGCCTTACTGGAATGCTTTGGCAAGAAAAGCAAGGTGTACCAAGAGGTAGTGTGTGAGGATGGCACACCTCACTCACCAATGGAAYTAAAAACCTCTGCAGAAACCTCTGCCAGACTAATTCTGAATAAAATATGTGCATATATGAGAAATGGGTACAGTGAGGTCAAGTTCRCAAGACTATTACTGCAGATAGTATGAGTACTTGACTCTTCTTACTAACATAAAGGTAAACACTAATATAAAGGTAAAAACCATACAGAAGTGTTATGAGCACATTTATATCACTTACCAGTGTGGGAGCACATGGAAAGCAAAAAAAAAAAGAATGTAACTGAATAAGGAAGTGGAGGGAAAAAATGCAAAGTAGTATGTGTAGAAAGTTTGCAAATCTATTAATCTCTCACAGTGAGGCTTCAAAGATTGAAATTTACTGTTTTATACCAGTAAAAATGCCAGCTAAAAGGCTCTCATTAGGAAGTAGCAACATATAATGTCTGAAAAGTTGAGTCCTTCATTTAAAAGAGACAAACCAAGTGCCCATTTAATGCTAGTAGTTTACTGTCCTGCACTGCTTACCATGCAATACAGATGTGATACAAAAGAACTACCTGACAACTGGTACATACACTGTCATGTCATGGATTCAAATATATATATATAATTTCTTCTCAATTCATGCAAGTTACATGCCAAAATGAAGAGAACTATCAAATAAAAAATAAACTCATGATTCCTTTGATYAGCATAAGTTTTAGACACCCACTTCTCTGAGACTTCATCGAGGCCTACAGATAATATTCTAGCATGTAGAAAAATACAAGAAGCTACATGCCCTAAAGGGATTTTAATTCTGTCCAAAACCACGAAAGCTATATCCCCCCCAAAAGTATCTACTCTCTCCAGTTACTATGACATACAGAAAAATAACACCATTAAATTTACCCATTACAAAGTAGCCTTAAGTGACCGAAAGAGACGAGATGACAACTATTCTTGTTTTTTGATACTTTGTAAGTTTRAAGTTACATTACTTCGTATCTTTGAACAGATAAACTGTTGCAGCTCATTTTTAGTTACCATGAAAKGATGAGGTATTTCAGAACTGCACTATGTGCAGAAGCCTAATCGCTACAATGGAAATCACATGGAAAAAAACGTATCTTAATAGCAGTAGTTACACGGAGTGATACTAAGGGGTGAACTCACATAAAGTTGAATGTAAAAGAAAAGATCATCAGTGCCTGATGAATCCTACAAACAGCTATTCAAACATGCTTAAATTTGCTGCATTTTCTAAAGGATTGGGCATTTTGTTCTGGTTTTAAAATTAAGCAGACAGCAGAAGAGTAGCGAAGTTCTGACTTTTAAGCCCAGAGCAGAGGCTGGACACCATCACTGTGCTTGGAAGGCACTGGACAAAGTACTGATGTATTTCCAGAAAACACTTCAGTTTAAGTTTATTTTACCTGTAAATGTAGGCTTTAACTTACATTTAGCAGTTGCATTTAGAAGTGCTAGTTAAAGAATGCCTGACTATAGTAACACGCTGCCCTATTGAAACAGGTTTATTCTCGTCTTTATGGGTGGAACCAACCATACTGATGCACATAACTCAAATTTTTCATGAAGGTAGTGCCTTTTGAACACCCACACTAAATTATGCACCAGCAGCGATCTAAACAATACTGCTAGTGCACTGACATGGAATAAATACAYGTACTCAYTGTAACCACTGGTTGCTGCACGATYCTCTAGAACTGTGCTTGGCTGTAGAGGAGCACAGAGCTGGTAAGACCATCTGGGGCCTGTTCTCATTGCTATGGGCAACTATACAACAACTTGTAAGAGCGAAACTACCTGAGCCACAATGTTACAAGACCAAGACAACAACCTGAAGATACAAGGTAAGAGACAAAAATAAAAACTGTAATACCCTTTTGCATCTAGCATGGTTCTAAGAAGAGTGACAAACACACTTTGCTAAGCTGAGGACATACATTAAGACTAGAAGCATTTATGAGAAATATTTCAAATAAGATCACTATTTTAATTAGTATATTTTAATTCTTCCCATACTATACTGGTTTAAATTTAAACAAAATTCCTGACCTGAGCATGATCACAAGCCATGAAGATTCTGCAAACTGGATGCGGTTGATTGTCTATTACAAGCAAGCTCCAAGTAATGAAATTAAGCTTTGCCTACTCAAAGTTTATTGGTTCCAAGTACAGTATGAAGGCTATTAAAACTATTCATTT
>NW_026623255.1:3505109-3506122 GCF_030028575.1 Malurus melanocephalus
CCCAACAAAAAAAAACAAAGCAAACATCTGCAGAGAGAAAGCTTCTAAACTATCACTGCTGTCTTTCTTTCAACAAGGTGAAAAGTGATTCCTCCTTCCCTGGAAAAGCAAGATCCTAGCTTCACCAAAAGTATCCCTAACAGGGGCCTCCTTTCCCCTTTAGGCTGAACAAAGAACCAGTGCTAGCAACAAAGAGAAGGGGGCGGCAACCATCACTCTGCCTCCTTTACTGGTTAAAAAAAAAAAAAAGCCAAGACAGGCCCCACAAGATCTGCCATTTCCAAAGAATGGTAGATTTGCTACAGCAACACACCCTTTGATATCTTGAGTGGGTTTAGCCACTCATCTTCACTTCTAAAATGCTGAAAACCACCAAAGCACTATGGCCAAACATCCTCAACCTCTGTTTCCTGGCTACTACCAAGACCAGCTTCAGATGCAACCATACAAGATTGTTACAATAGGAGGCATTTTTTTTCAAATCTTTTAACTAATCTGCCCCTCGAACACATCTCCCGGTACAAAAAGGGCTAAATAAATTCAAGCTCAAGAAGAAAACGAAAAGTTCTTGCTGTTGTGGGCAGAGAAAACCACTAACAAGTTGCTGAAAATATCTCAAACCAAGCACAGGCTTCACATACTTTTTCGCCATGACTGACAACGCAGATCACAAGCCCCTGTATCCCAACCAGACAAGTGTGCAAACTCAGAGGGCCYACACGCAGCTCAAATTTAACTATTATTAACATATTAAGCACCCACGCACACAACTTTCCGCATTTTGCAGGAAGAGAGGCTCGTGGGAGCCAGACCTCCTCTCCGATCCGTATTTAATTTGGGGAATGGGGGAGGAAGGAAGAGTCCCCATSTCCCTCCATACCCCAGACCTCGGCACGAAAGCCCGAGGCAGGGAAAGGCCTCAGCTCAACAATCACCAGGTACCGGAGCTACACATGGCCTGGACTTTCTTTGCAGGGGAGGAGCCAGACACAGCAGCGACTCCAACGCCTCCG
>NW_026623255.1:3506357-3510273 GCF_030028575.1 Malurus melanocephalus
CTCGCCCACCGGGCCGCGGAGCTCAGCCGAGCCTACGGCGGGAGCGGGGCGCGGCGGCGCAGGTGGAGGCGGCGGGGACCCCCGGGCGCCATGGGGCCGGGTCGAGGGGAGTTGGTCCCGCGGGGAGGGGGCGGCGGTGCCGGCGGGGGCCGGGGACACAGCCCGCCCCGGGAGGCCATTAGAGGGGCGCCCCCCCGCTCCTGMACGCGCGCTCCCGCGCCGGCCCTGCTCACCGTCGTAATAGTAGCAGACTTTCTTCTTGCCTCCGCCCTGACTGTACGCCATAGGGCTGCCGCGCCGGGGCCGTGGGCAAGGGAACGGGAGGCCGAGGAGAGCGCGGAACCGGCTCGGAGGGTGGGAAGGAGGGGGCGGGAGAGCGCGAACTCACGACGCCGGGACCGCCAGCAACGGGAGCGGGCCGGACCCTCGGCAGCGGGAGGGGCAGCTAGCCGGACGCGACCAATTTACCACCTACGGAGGGAGGGRAGGGAAAAAAGGAAGAGGAGAGAAGGCACGGGAACCAACGTAGGCTTTCTCCTGTTTCTCCGTGCCCTCTTTACATATTTATACACATAAATCAGGAAAGGAGGCAGCGGGGATTCTTCATAAGCAAACTTTTGGAGAAGGCCCTTTTCTGGTCCATCCCTACGGCGTGCAGTGGTACGATCCCCCGCGGGCGTCGGGGAGGTGTGCCCGCCCCTCAGCGGGGCCGTTTGGCGCATGCGCGGAGTGGGCGCCCCGTCTCCCACAGTGGCTGCGGCGGGAGAGGGAATGAGGAGTCCCCGCTCTCGGGGCCGCAACAGGCCCGGGCCCTGCTCGGCGCCAGAGCTGCCGAAAAGCCCCTCAGCCTCCCCCGTACCGGTCGGGGCCGCCTCGTCCGCTTTCCGCCGCGCTGGAGCCCGAACCTCATCCTCGACGGGGCGGCTGCAGACGTCCGACCGCCTGGGCCGTCGCGTCTTGCCCCTTCCCCAAAGAGTCTGCTCTTTTTCGCAACGAAACCGGTTTCTGTTTTTGTTTTTTTGTTTTGTATTTTTAAGTACTCCTGACAATCAGTACTCTGGCCTGTTGGCAAGTGTTGCACCTCAGTATCCCTTCTTCTAGAAGTTCAAAGCGCGCCTCACAGTAACATATAACAATTCCTCAGAAAAAAAAAATACAACAAAACAAAAAACCAAGGCGTGCCACACAAGAAGCATTTAACATCTGAATCTTTTCTCTTTGAGACCTATCAGCCATTTTCCCTCCTTGCTTCAGCTCAGATACAAATATGAGAAAGGAAGGAAAAACACGGTCTCATTCATCCTTAACCAGTTGGTATTTGCATTTATACAGGGGTTCAAATTGTGAGGCCTGGTAAGCARAGTATGGGGGTGCCCATCAGTTACACTAAAGGTTATTGTTTCTTCAGCTGACACTTAAGATCTGTATTTAGGGAATCYCACTCATCCAAGACTTGAACAAGACTTGTTGATTCACTGGAGTCCCTAAAAGTACCTAAAAGCCCTGGTTATTTCCACATGTATGTCTCTATTTGATAACAAGCATTTGTGTAATCTGTGTCACACAACAACACCAATAMATGCCCAAATGCAGATTAGATCTTTGTTCCCACAGTTAGCTTGTTGTCGCTCCTAGAGGTACCTTACAGGAGTCTGGGTACCTGTAGCTGATAAAAAAATCATTTTATGTTGTTAGAGAGAGACAATAGTAAAATAAGTTTGTAACCACATGTATGCACATAACACCCTGAGGATAAACCTAGAACATGCTAAGAAGAGAGTCTTGTATTCCCCACCCTCCCCATCCCCCCTTGACTTTTTAACAAAAAGTTACTATATTGTCATGTAGCATTTTTTAACAGCTTTTCTTGTATTCAATTTGAAAATTKGTCTCTTAGAAATAGCATACAAAATTGGTTTCTACAGCCTGTAATACAGCTGATGTATGTTTCTTGGTGAAAACTGAAGCAAAATATCCACAAGATTTTATAAGCTATAGGAGGCATGATATTATTCACTTACCAATAAATTCCTTTTTATCTCAGCCCACTTAGTACCCCACTGCTTGAACAGACTTAGACTGGACTCTAGACGCTCCAGACACTAATTTGTATTAGCTAATCACTGTATTACATSCTTCTCTGACCACTGAAATTCAATGTGTTTATGAAGTTACTTTACATTTYGTAGTTGTTTGATAAGCATTTCTATCAAAATAGTACAACAGCACATCAACTGGCTCAATATCAGGAATACTTTTAATGCACCACATAGGGAATTCAMTAAAAMCAGTGAYGCATTGTCAAAGTTCTTACTAGGGACTTCATCTGAAGAAAAATGTTCATGATTTCAATTAATTTCAAATGGGTACTMAACCTCATATAGAAATAGCTTATATTGGTTTAAATGGGCTGAATCAAGACAGTCTATGTYGCTTTCACGCAAAAATGACTATGCGTGTTCTTCTAACATATGGATTTAAGTGAGTGCATTTTCATTTAGAGAAGCCTCTCAAACACTAACTCATATCTGAATTGAGAAAGCATTAACAAGCATACAAAGTTATCSTTTAGTCAAAGGGGAAGGCATTCATTCCCTGAATTCACCGAAACTCAGTATGACTGTAAGGACACTATTACATTTAAAGGTCAGTAAAGTTTAAATAACAAGTTCCACAGCTGGTGTGTAAGATGATTTCCTAGACCAGTCCCACTTCTAGAAATGCAAGTTCTGCAGATACAGTCAATCCCACTTGTTAAGGSAATAGCGTAGCAGCCATGCTACACAAAAACTAATGGCATGGAAGAAACTCTGGAGCATCACTTCCCAGGGTCAACAGGCATGAGCAGCAGTCAGCTGAGTCCCAGGCCCAATGAAAAACAGAAAAGACTCCATTACAAAGTATCAGTGGGAAAGGCTGTCTTTCCTTGTACTATGTTGCAATGTACAGACACTTTATAACACTATTATGATATTTTTATACCTTCCTGTAATTGCTTGTTTCTGTTACTGGGTGAATTCTAGCTTTTTTCACGTTTCCCTGCATTATTATACTAGCATTAGCTTGCACTTTCACAGAATTTATGTTGTGCCTTAGATAGTGTTTCTTTTTAGGAAGGGACTTTAAAAAAAGCAACAATAAGGATCTTTTAAACTGAAGAGTAACTTTCATCTTCAACAGCCAGCKTTGCAACTGAAGGTACTATTGTTTCTTACATATTTATCCAAAATCACATGTACTGTGGAAACTCATTAAATGATTATGCAAATACTCAACAAGAAATTATCTATAGGTAAAAGTTTATCCCTTTATTTTTTCTTATGCAAAACACAATGTAGAATTCTCATATCCTAAAGATCTTCCCCTTTACTCTCCCCCACCACGATGTTTTTAAAATAGAGACCTTAAATGGAGGATCTAGAGCACCTATTTTTTTTTTTCTCTTAACTACTGTTATAGAAAAGTGACATCACCTCACACGACCACAGAAATAATGAGCAAATCTCCTTCTTTCTCTCTACTTGAATAATCTAAAAGCAGAAAGATACAGCTAGAAAACTTACCACCACCTAGCTCATTACTTATCCAAATTGTTCAACCCCATGCACACRTGTAGGTACAGCCAACTCAAGTCACTTCAGCAGAACTCAATAACCAAGTAAGTTAACAGCAAAAAAAAAGAAAACTTAAACAACACCAAAAGAGAAAAATGAAATCCATAACAAAGAAAAAACCTCCAAACAACCAATCAAAATGAAAATCTACCAAAAAGCCTTTTAAAAGCAATGCAGCTTCAAAGGAAATTGTCCTCATAAGTACTGATAAGTCCTACACTAGCAAAGGCTAGAAAGGACCTTTGAGATAATTCCAGACCATACACTCAAAAAAACAAAACCACAAAACAACGAAAACAAAA
>NW_026623255.1:3510677-3521689 GCF_030028575.1 Malurus melanocephalus
GAAGGTCAAAATCATTAAAGAACAAACAGATAAACAGAAATAAATGGAAAATTAACTGGGAATTTCAGATTTGCTCAGATTMAGATTGCTTATTTGTGCAATAAGCACTGGCAATATTGCTATCTACCAACTGTTCTTGAGTATGAAGAGGGTAAACTGCTGCATATTCTTCCTTAATTCTTGCTGGAAAGTGCTAAGACTAATAGTGGTTTCATTTTAATGCTGTACAATAGTCTGGGAGCTGGGGAAACTTGCTCAACTGAATGCTCRTATTGATGGTAACACATGACAGTGACTTCATTTGAAGTAGTAGTAGGCCAGTATATTCTCTTACATGTCTATAATTTCTCTGTGAAGTGTCTTCATCTCTATGTCATGTGTGYAAACATAATTCATCTGTATCATATTGTGCCTGAGATAGAGGTACCCACTCACTGAAAACTTACTTTTAAAAGAGTTCTTAGGAGTAAGAAGGTGGATWAGAAGAAAACTGCAATGGTAGGTATGGTATAATAAGAGTAAAGTATTTAACTTTTCCTATTTGTATTGGAGGTTTTAACAGACCTAAAGAAAATGGTACATATTCTCCTTTGGAAGGACTTACATGGCTGACACCAGCTTTTTCAGTCTAAATACTATATTCTGCTGGAGTGCCTGTTATAAAGAGTCTTTTGGTGCTCATTGTTTGCAAAGACAGGTCAGTTTAAATTACGCTTGTTTTCAGTGAGATAACTGAATAATATCCTCTGTATCTAGCAAAGATTCTTTTTCTTTTAGTTGAGAAAATCTGACAGATATTTATGACAGATATTTATGACATTCAAATGACATTCAAAAAAAAAAATAGATTAAAAACATAACTATCCATCACAATATATTTCCCAGAGCCACAGACCTCCATATCAAGTGCAGTACTTGTAACTTACTCATGTCTGCTTTACTTTGTTTTATCCTATCTACTTCTAAGCTTAATACTGAAGTTGAGTGGAAGGCAAACTTGTAAAAAGTACTAGAAGGCCTTCTCAACCTATTCATGATGTTTTAATAGCTCTGTATTAGTATGCTTGTAAATTGCTAGGGTTAAATATTTTTGTTCTTTATACAGTRTAACAGTATAATTTACAGAAATTGGAATGGACATATCTAAGTTTTTGTTTTGAATAGAGTAGTGGGAAACTTCTGCCATGAAGTGGGAAACAGTCTGCTGGTAGGAAGTACCCAGATGAGGAGCATTGCAGGACACAGATGAGCATGATGTCATATGTGGGGGAAAAAAATGGCCSCACAAGCCCTGATTCTGAAACTCAGCCAATTATTGTGTATGACTGAGGCCTGGGAAAAGAAAGTGAGTGTTAACAGCCTACATGGAGGAGGAATACCTCATCCTTGGCTACTGTTGAGAAAAGGAGATTGGAATGTAGAATTGATAACGCAGGTGGCTGGAAAAAATAAACATTACTAATACTGTAGCTTTTGCAAACTCACCAATTATGTTCTGATTACTAATTAAATAGCTGTCTCTTAACCAATGTATGTTTGACACAAATGTATACTCTGGTTGCTAAAGTGGATAAAAGAGGCTTGTCCCACAATAAAGTCCTTCTTTCTCTCTTTTTTTTTTTTCACCTACTTTTGTGTGGTTTTGTATCTATTCTTTTTTGTCACTGTTTGSCCAGCAGTGACAGTCATAGTTCTCCAGTAAATCTTAAAGGATGAGTCTTGAACTTCTCTAACCTATAAATGACTTCCTTGTTTCTTCTCTGTCTCAGGAGCTGAGCAGGTCACAGCTGATAAGATATTTGGTTCCTTCATGATTCACACTTCCTTCTGATTCCTTAATTTACCCTTGATCTCTCAAGCAAGCAAAATCCAGTGAACACTGGCCATCTATGAAAGCATCTCMTCAGTGCTAGTTTTTGCCTGTCTGGTGTACCATGTGTCATGTTATTAAATAAAGATATATCAGCATAAGGAAAATGCACCAATTTATTTTAAATCCAATTTAAATCAAATTTATACTGTCATGAAAGACTGTATAAACACTATTTCAATTTGACAATGGTGGGTTAGCTTAATTATAAACTGATTCTACTCTTTGGAGACTAATTGATATAAAGAAGCACCCACATAGTTGGATAACACKCATTATTTGTATTAGTTGGGAAACAAAAGTAAACAGAGGAAAATTTCCCTTAGAATTGGTACCTATCTGTTTGAGTTTCCTATCTGACTGATCTGAGTCTTRGCAATAAAAAAAATTGCCAATGAATAAAACCAGACAAAATAAATSGAATTACAGAGTCTATAGATAATTCACGGCTCAGAGGACAAGATTGCACACCTCTCCTTTAGCCACACCAATTAAAGTTTAAATAACAGAAAGAGTGATCTGCGGAGAGATGCATCTGAGGAGATTATCAGCATGGAGATGAAGTCCTTGGCAATTCTATTTGACTTTATTTCCTCTGTATAGGAATTGCCAGCAGGTCGTGGATCAGCAATTTCCTTATTGCAAAGTCATGAATGTTCCTTCTCTGCTCAACCATTGTTAGGGTGGATAAATCACAGGTGCAATGTACCACAACATTTCTTTGCAGCAAAACAAACATGGCTGTCAAAGAACAGAAACAAGGCTCAGCAAAGGTTTTTTGTTACTGCTCTTAAATCTAGTAAAAAAAGATCATCTAGGAGCTTTTATGCATCTATGGTTTTTTTTTGGTTTTTTTTTGGTTTTTTTTTTTTTTTCCCCAGGTATACCAGTTGAAAAAAAATTAGTCATTATTTCTCCCAAATACCAAAATATCCATTCTACCACACTGACTCAAAATTATATTCCAGAAGCCACATAATTTTTCTGTTTTAGGAACTATGCTTTATTGGCAGTTTRTAAAAATTTATCGTATTTTATCCAGATGAAAATACTGTATTATACATACTGTGCATATTTTGTCCTCTTACATGCAACACTGCCTTTGGTAAAGGAAGCAAATTCTTCTCCATACCTTTCTGCCATCATTTTTCCTGGAGCCGTCAGGGCTGATGTGCTGGCTGAACACTCACATCTCTGTTAATATTCCTGTTTCCTCGCCTCTCTCCACTTGGTAAGCAGATTTTTTTCAGGAATATCATATTCATGCAGGTGGTGTCTGGCAGAACAAAGCATTTGAAGGGCAGGATGAAGCATGTTTCTTGTCACTGAAGTGATTAAGAGRAGCAAGCTAAAAAAAATAAAGGAGGAAGTCACTTTTTTTATTCCCCATTAAATTGCCCATGGCATTTTTTTTTGCTTTTAAATCAGTTTTAACCCATTATATATTCAATTCAGGATTAAATAGCAGGCATCTTGGAAAGCTGTCTGACAACAAAGCTGATTGTGTGGCCACAATCTATCTTATTGGACCCTACGCAACTTTTCTATTTACAGATTTGACAGTACACCCCAAAAGCAGGCCACCTGGAGCAAGAAAAGGGTTTACTTCATGCAGCATCCCTTCAGTCCCTTCTTTGGTTTCCATGCAGGTCTGTGTGTCCCTTGACACATTAATCAGGCCATTGTGGACAAAGATCAGACAGGCAGGGGTGTGGGAAGTGCCTCAGTGCTTCACCAGCGAGAAAACTGATGGGACCCATGTTCTTCAAAGAGAAGAGCAACACGGTGAGTCAGATCTGCTGAGCACTCCTAGGATATTACAATAATAGTCTGTGTCCATTAGGCTGACAGCTCAGAAAAAGAGAAAGAGTAACTGTAATGACATTAAGACTAATAGAAGGGTTTCCCCTAAAATGATCAGGAGTAACAACAAAGCAGTGTGCTTTAGCAAGMTCATAGCTGAGAGGTTGTGACTAGTTGTGCTTTAATATAACCAGACTCTAAATCTCACCTGATTCTTTTATATCTCCAACCCCAAGTRTGGTCTCTCACTCTTCCCAGTGTCTCAAATACCAAAGTCTCCTGGTAGGAAATCATGTTTGTATTTTAGGTTTTCCATGGTATTTCCTGCCTGAGGGAGAAGGCAAGTTAAAAAAAAATTCATTGAGCTCAAAAATAAAAAGAGAGAGGCAGAGGGAGAAAGCTGGTTCAGGGCCTGAGTATGAATTCTTAAGTTCTAAGCTTTGGGTAGCTTCTATCAAGCATCTTTTTTTTTTCTTCTTTTCTTCGAAGATTGGTTTACTTAAGCCTGTCTACAACAAACAACAATCAACAAACAGCTGGTTTAGCACCTCAGCTAATTATACCAGCTGAAGATCTGGACAAGCTACATTCCAAATCATTCCCAAACTACTTAGTTTCACTGCAGACTACTTAAATAGCCAAACTTATTTTGAGAGCAATGARTAGTTATTTTTGCTACTGTATTGATGTCAAAAGTTTTAAGAGTTCCAAATATATCTTGAGTCTCCCAAGAGAGCTAGACTTTAATAGCAAAACATAGTAGAAACCAAAGACTTTGSTTTTAACATAACTGTATTTTTGAATGGAAAGATGGACATACGAAGCTGCATGTGCCTGCCCTTTGTTCCAGGTGTGGGAAAGAAGTAGCTGCAGGTTTCTTTAACAAAAAGTTAAAAAGTCAAATGTTTTCAGATTTGGCACTTGAGAAGAAAAGATAACAAATTTGCCAGTTAAGAGAATCCACCCAAAGAAGTTGCTGCATTTTGGACAACTGACAGATTCTCTACACTGTCTTAAGTTCAAGGAGTTTCCAAAGACTGACAAAGACTTATATCAGAACCTGACATTTTTTAAGAGAGGAGAAACACATGGAGTCATATTTCTTGGTGTGCTTTAGATGAAAAATGTTGAATTCCATTGCATCTGAAGGCAAGTCCAATACAATTTTAAGGCATTTTCTCYAAGCTTTGAAGTGACTTTCTCAGGGGTCTGTATTTCATGGCAYGTGGATGTATGTAACTGAAACCTTATCAGCAGAAGGTGTTGGATTTTTAATTATTGTGTGTTTTTAGCCTTTTTTGAAGTCTGCTTCAGTGTTCAGCATGCACACAGGAAGACTTCACTGTATGTCCTTAAAAGAATCTTGAAACAGTACAGAGTACAGACGAGTTGACAACAATGTTGCAAAAAATAACATTGGAATGGGTTGCCGMGGGAGGTGGTAGRGTCACCATCCTTAGAGGTGTTTAAGAAATSAGTGGAYGTGGCACTTAGTGCTCTGGTTTAGTAGWCATGGTGGTATGTGRTCAAAGGTTGGACTCAACGACCTTGGAGGTCTTTTCCAACCTTAATGATTCTATGATTTCCAGTGGTGATGTTTCCACCATTTCTCTGGGCAGCCCATTGCAATATGAYCACCCTTTCAGTGAAGAATYTTTTTCTAATATCCAATCCAAACTTCCCCTAATGCAACTTAAAACCATTTCCTCTAGTTACCTCACCTGGGAGAAGAGACTGACCATGCCTTCCTTTCAGGGGAATGATCACTTGTTTCCTTCTACTTAATATCACAGCACCATGACAGTTAAAATGCTGACATATTTGGATGCTTTGCTAGATTGTTCCTGGGATGTGCTCAAATCCGAGGATTACAGGCCACAAAAGCTTGTTTGTATCCATGATGTAGCACCAAGGGATGATATAAAACATTTAGGAGTAGGTAACAACAAAGGGAGCATCCTGAAAGAGGAACTCCATCCATGTGTCTGTAAACACTTCCCTCCACCGGATTTTCTTTCATCATTTTATGCATGTTCAGTGGCTCCTTCATTCARTACCACCCTATCATGGCATCACTCTCTCACTCAATCTCAACACATCAATATCTTCTAGCATGCACACTGATAAGATATGCTATATGAAGTCTCCACATAGTTTCCCATGAGTTAGGCATTTATTCTGGAAACCATCATAAAGAAACCTCTACAGAGCTGTATTCGTCATTAGGTTAAACTGCCACAACTCCTGCCTAACAGAATTCCCTGATTTACATAATGCCTGTGGAGTAGGAAGGAAAAGCTGTGAAAGAAGCAATTGCCAGAGAGATTTTGAAGTACACTTCTAGCAGTACTTTTTCTGTTAACAGATATGTAGAATAAAAACAAAGGACTTTTATTTGTGTTTCACACAAATCCTGAGGTTAGAAATTTATTAGATTCCTGGTTCTTCTGAGAGAAGGAAGGAAGAATAAATGAAGGTAAGTAGAAAATACCCTCAAATTAAAAAAAAGAAAAAAAAAAAAAGAACAAAAAAACCCCAAAACCCAACCAAACAAAACAAACACAAAAACCCACCCCAACTTTGGCATTTTTTCCTCCATCTGTAACAATAGTTGCAAAATATTTGCCTCCACAGATCTGCTTCAGGGAATTTGTCTTTATCTGAGAAGTAACTATGTTAGTAATTGATAACATTTGCTATTTATAATAATAATTAAAAAAAAATCCTCTAATAAGGAAATATTTCCCCAGACCCAGTGCTGTCACGTGAATGATAACATATGCATGATCTCATTGATATGTACTCCACTCTCCAAATTAGCATTGAGTATCCTGAGCTCAGTCCTGCTTCTGACCTTCATGTGTYCTTGGCTCAACCTCAGCTTGCAAAAGCAGAATATCATTGGTAAGTATTTTAAAGTTTTTTTCCAGTCTGGGAGTTGGACAAATTTGATGGTATATTGCAGTCATTCCTTTTCTGTCTCTGATAAGCAGTTATAGAAGGATGCTGACATTTAAAACATTACCAATGGGTAGCTAAGTTGATGCTCACTGAGAAGGGTGAAGGAAATTGTGCCTCAGAACATTTTTAGTTAATGTTCCAAAGTGCAAGCAGATACCACTACATCTGTTACATCCTCTCCCTGTGTTTGAGTGCATGTCTCCCACCACGTTAGCTGGAGATTTCATTCTGAGGCAAACAGCAACAAACACAGATATTTTCCCTCACCTCCAAAGTCTTTATGATCTGGAGAACAAAGAAATAAAATTAAAAGTTGTCAATATATTTTACAGCTTACATGCCAAAACTGTATATGATGCAGAGAGACTTATTTTTATAAATTTTGGACAAATAGCTAACAATGTGTGTGCTAAAAGCAGTGGGAGACTAGAATCTAAGGGAATATATTTCTCCTATAGCCTATGTAGAAGCCTATATAGGAATATATTTCTCCTATCTCCTAAGCTATGTGAGAAACATACAGAACAAAATGTAATGTGTGGTCTACATGGCTGGTTTCACAAAGAGAATAGCAAAGGAAACAGGCTTAAGTGACTAAGTAGGAAGCAAATCTTCATGATACTGCTTGCAATTATGGAATAGTTATAGATAATTCATGACAAGAAATGTAATGTGTGCTTTGTTATTAATTTTATAGAAGTAATTCAATCATTTACATATATATATGATTGTATATTGTATATATATAATTCAACATGCTAAATATATATATATATTTAGCATGTTGAATTAGTTTTCTTGACTTTGAAATATTTCTATATAACTATTAGTAACATTGTTCTTAACATCACATGCTTAGAACATAACAAATTAGAATCTAAGGACCATGAATCATATTTAAAATAACATTTAAGTTCTGTTGTTGATTTTGGTTTAAAGGCAATAGTTTTCAATGACTGCACAAGACACCTTTTTTATTTTTGTAACATTTATACTACAGTAAATCCCAATGGAATTAATTCTGTGTTGAAGCCAATGGAATAAAATGAGCACAATGTTTACAGACAGTTATTAAAGTGTCAGATATCAGGGAATCTATTATAAAAATCCCCAAAAAGCTCTGTTAGGTGTCAATAGGACAGACACATATTAAGGGAGAACCTGGGGAAAGTAACACTTATTTCATAGTTGCAGACTGAGCAATTTACCTGTTAAACTATCATACAGATGGAGAAAGGCAGCTCCAGACACACCTTAAAGGTGTGGGAGGAACTACAGGCAGTGTCAGCTTTCAGGAGCAGGCTGTGGATTCCAACCAGACAAAACACCTAACAGGGGATTGTTCTGAGATTTTTTATTAGCTGGCTGTAGGTGGCTTTCTATCAAACTGGGATCCTGCAGACAGTCCCCATTCATCACACAACCTGATATATACCAAAAAGTCACTGAAGACAGTGACTGTCTTGAATACTGAGGCATAAAAGTTTTCCTAAGCAAGACAATTATACATGTCYCCAAAATGCAAGCATATGCATGGGTCGGAATTGAGTGTGCTTAAGGATCATTTACAATGGCCATCTGGTTTGGAAAGGTAAGGTAATTTTATGTTATGAACATGTGCTGTACTTTTCCAGTTGACTTCAATGCCCCAGAGCTGTCCTGAGCTTGATTAAATTAGTAGCAGAGACATAGAAAAAGAATGGATTGTGTTTAGGGCTTGCTGTGTTAATGCACAATATTAAGTATGAGTTCTTATTTTGGACAGAATCAAGACTTAATAAAGGTCCCTTGTGCACAAAGTCTATCTATCTCTTTGCAGGTGTTACTTCCGAAAAGTTGTGCTGAGAGTGTACTGTGTTTCTTCCCCATCCATTACAAGGGACATTTTTAAATTGACTTGACAGCACGATTAAGAAAAAAAATTACATGCCAGTGGGGCACATAGTGGTGTATTTCATTTGGTTGACGTTTTTTGGAAAAGAAATTCAAACCAGAAAATCCTAAAGTTCTCCTTTCTSTTTCATTAGGAGGGAGGAACATCCTTTTATTTGGTTTATTTTTCCTCAAAATTCTCTTTGTTGTCCTTAGTGTCAATTCTGTCCATAAAGTCAATGTGTTTAATCAGATTTTGCTAGTGGTTTTTTTCCCCTAGACCATGCAACCAGTCAACCCCTCCTTTAGACTGTACTTCTTTCTATTYGTCTTGATAAACTTTCTTCCAGGAGCTTTTTTCTTCTCCATTTCTTTTGAAATTCAGAGAAGGCAATTTGGACTGATTTCAGTCTGTTATAGATTTTGGAAATATTCCAGAGGCAAAGACAGGACTAAAACAAACTGGCAAAATCGATTATTTTAGAGTTTTAGCTTTCAGTTTAGACAATTTTGACAATTATGCTGAAAGGATGCTGCAAAATGTCACAGTCTGGTCAGGAAACTGCAGTATAATGTGTGGTGAATAAATAACACACCAAGTGACACTGATGAAAGAGTTCTGGGGAAAATGACATCCTCAAAATGTTTTCAAATTGTTATACCCCAATTTCTGGTTCCACTTAYATCGAACTAAGTCTTCAGCAATTTCATTGACAACATCAAGATTGGATTCTTTATTCCTATAAGCAATTTCTTCATGAAAGGTGAGCTTCACTGGAGTTATTTCARTAAGAAACAGAGATGGCTCAATCTTTTAGTGAAGGAAAGAAGCACAGGGATCATTTTGTCTGCATTTCACCTGAACAGTGGGTGCATGGCACAGACTGCAGGCCCGTTTGCCCTTGCAGCAGCCAGCATCATTCCCTGGTCTGGGTGTCTGGGCTTCTTCCCTGTGAGAACAGAGGGGAATGGGGCCAAGGAAGTGGGCTGAGACATTGTGACATGCTCTGATACTGATACATATATACTAGTACATATATTTACTAGTGCTTTCAAATACCTAATAATAAGTAATCAGCTCAGATTAAACACTTTTTGTATGTAATTAAAAGGGTTGGTAGATGAGAAGCTCAACACAACCCAGTAATGTTCAATTTCAGCCCAGAAATTCACCTCTGTCTTGGGTTGCATGAAAAGAAACATGGCCAGCAGGGCAAGGGGGAGTGATTCTGCCCCTCTATTCTGCTCTCCTGAGACTCCACCTGGAGTAATGAATCCAGCTCTGGCAGCCCCAAARCAAGGATGTGGACCTGCTGGAGCAGGTGKGAAAGACCACAAASATGATCAGARGGCTGGAGCACCTCTTCCTATGAAGGCAGACTGGGAGAGCTGGGGTTGTTCAACCTGGAGAAGACAAAACTCTGGGAAGACACTGTAGCAGCCTTAGAATAAAAGAGCCTAAAAGAGAGCTGGAGAGAGACTTTTGAAAAGAGCATGTAGTGATAAGAAAAGGGTAAAAATCTTCAAGATGAAATATATTATGTATAGATTAGGCATTGCAAACAAATTCTTTGTTATGAGGGTGGTGAGGCACTGGAACAGACTGCCCAGAGAAGGGGTGGATGACCCACCCCTGGAAGCATTCAGGGCCATGTTGGATGATGGGGCTTTGAGCAACCTGCTCTAATGGTAGGTGTCCCTGCCCACGCAGGGAACTTAGAACTAGATGACCTTTAAGGTCCCTTCCAACCCATTTTTTTATGATTATACGACTCTGTGATTCAAATATGACACTTAACTCTGATGATGTAGCATTGATTACTACATTTTTCTGCAACTTACATCATTGCAGTTCTCTGACAGTGTAATACCTTTCAGCTTCATGAGCTGATGTGCAGCTGTAAAGCAGGTGCAATGTTCTCCATCACCCAGCTCTTCACTGACACAACAGGTGTGTACAGACAGTCCCATGTCAGTCCTCCTAGAAGGGAGACCAACTATCCTTGAAAGGCAATGATGATCAAAGACYATCCTATTGAGTAGTATTTGGGATAATGATTTAAAATGGTGTTTGAACAGACTTTCTGTGAAGGGAGGTGGGGTGGCATTCCAGTTTACCTGAATGCTTCCTAGGAGATGTTTCTCCTTTCCTGTGACTTTGCTGTGAATTTCTTCAAGCACGACCTTCCAATGAAAGTACAATAAAACTCTAGGCCTCAAGAATTCTCTGTTTCTTAATGCACGAATATGCTCAAATATATGGCTGGACATATGTAAAGCCAAGAAAACAGAAATAAACTGGCTTGCATTAATCCCAGGTGGAATGTAGTTTGTCATGAGAACTGAGTTTCGTCAAAGGCAAACTTTGAACCAACGAGATAAATTCCTGAATATCCATAACCAGCCAATTCCATAGGAGAAATATGTAATTACTTTGTAATAAGCCTAACGTGATCATAGTTTAATCCCTTTTTTAAAGTGCACATAAAATACTGAGTCTGAACTG
>NW_026623255.1:3521753-3595787 GCF_030028575.1 Malurus melanocephalus
CTTTATTCTCAGAAGATTAAGCAAGTATTTGATTCACACTGGTTGAGGCAGTAAGTCTAACACTTTTTGCCATATAGGATAAACCTGCCTTTATTTTACTAAAGAACAAGAAACTCCGATAGCATAAAGTGAAGACAGCAAAAAATAGTAAAGTCAACAACTTCTGTCCTTGAGAAAGGCAGTGAGTGCTGTTTTCTTTCATTGTCTCCTCATTGTTCACGGGCTGAGTTTGTTGTCCCTCATCTTTCACAGGGCATGAGCTTGGCAGAGTCTAAATGCCACACATCACTGTTTTTGCCAGCAGGAGAACTCTTGGGTCTCTGGATGGATCTCTAGCAAAAATTGCTTTTTATTATATTTTGATTCAGCTGGCTCTGTGATGGAGTTCTGCTGCAATTGTCTGAACAGTTTGCAATGAAGACGGCACAGGGAATAAATGTTCACAGATTCCCTTGGTAATGAAAGGAATGCATCTGCCTGATAAATATCTCGGAGTTTAATTCAAAAGAAYGAAGAAATCCACCCAACAGTATGCACCTTATCCTCAGAATTTAAAATACCTAGTCCCTTAGGTTGCTCAGGTCATGTATTTACTTTTGCTTGCTGTTCACTCTTGACTCTCCTTCATCCAAATGATCTCYTGAAGCAGGTACAATACAATAGCTCATTTTCTCTTCCTGGTAAATAGTTTGGACAGCCTRTGCTTAGATTAGCCTTCCAGCACCACTGGGATTCAGCTTGCCAAGACTGAGTTCAGCTACACAGGGCTAAGGGATCTTGTTGGATTATTTTGGGTGATTTCAGCCTTCACATGGCCATTTGATTAGCTCAAGCAGCACCAATACTTKTGTACTTGGTTCGTGGTCTGGCATTTTAATAGAACAATGAGGCAAATCCTTGACTCATTCTTAACTGGCACTGTCCTTCTGATTTTAGTCAAATAATGGTAAAGTGAAAAATTTTCCGACACTTACCATAATTTGAAAATCCCTATGTAGCCCCAAATCGCATTTTCTCAGCCTAACAATATTCCAGTCTAAGGACTATTGTAGTACTAAGCATGAARCTAATTTTTCAAGTTGCTGTTTAAGTTTGGTTTTTTTAATGAATGGCTATTTGGTTGTTAAATGTTACAATTACATTTCCAATTTCTTGCTGGAATGGGAACAATTAATGGGTTTGCCAGACATTTAGACATAGAAAAAAMTAAGGTTCTGTATTCAAAATAAAACACTGTTACCAGTGGCAACYTCATTGGCTGTTTTAGCAGACAGACCAAGTGCTGAAGGAGCACTGGGACAAATCCACTCTCCTCAACATGGAAGAGGACTCTTCTTTGTCAGGATAATGTAGGAAGGATGCTCAAGCTATACTTGCTTTGTGTAAAATTTCAGAGTCACAGCTTCTAACACGGGTTATTCTACAATAAATTACTTTTAGAGCAAGCCAGAAATAATCAGAACAAAGCAGGATAATAGCTGCTGTCATCTGCTTTCATGTCTCCAATGGGAACTAAATTCACTAAAATGAACTGTAAGAAATAGCGGGGGTGGCTCTGTTCCTTTTCACCTGAGCCTGAATATCTGGCTTCATYCTTCAGCTGGATTCAGGCAAATTAGCTCATTGAGGGCAACAGCCATCTTGCCTTTCTCAGACTACTGAGAAAAACTTTAAATCCTTTTGTTTAGTGAAAATTGCAGAGACCATKCACTGCCAAAATAATTCTGTGGGGACTAAAGGGCTGGGAAATAGCTAAGAATTAAAAAGAAGCAGTCATTGTCCAGTAGAGATTTTTTTTATTTAAAAAATGACTCTGACATCAATTCAGAAGAAGGAAATGCAGGATATCSTGAGTGCAGCCCTCAGGTTTCACCAAGATGTTAGCACAGGAGACAAAACACACTGGATGGAGATGCCTGTGATCATCCTATGTATGTTAGTACAAGCAATGGGAACATGGAAAACAGCCAGACTGTGAGCTGAGAGCTGGACTGAGAGACCCAGAGGGATGGGACAGCAATGCCAGGCTGAGGGTCCACAGCCCCAGCAGCACCCTCTGAACTGGCCAGTAGCCAAACACTTGAGCAGGAGGCTTTAGCTACTGAGCATCACCTGAAGCCAAGGAGAAAACTGGCGCTGCAGCTACAGCAGGGATCATAGGGACAGGATCTGGAACAGCCCATCCMTGAGCCTTGAGAAGTCAGACTGTCACCACAGCCATCACACATCTGCCCAGTCCCGTTTATCATGGATTTGGGCTTTGCTGCCAGCACAGACTGCAGGGGGGCGTTGTGCTGGGGCTCAAGAGACCAATGGCTCCTGGACATGTGCAGTTGCTGGAGCTGCTTCTCCCTCAACACCCACCACAGGCAGAGTAATCCTGAGCAGCCCCTGGTGTACATGGGACTGCAGCATCTGCTCATTCTGCATGAATCCAGGCAGAATTGYTTGGCCATTATACTCTTTCCTTCTTGGTTTGACATCTTGGTGAGCCAAAATCTAGGCACGTTTCCTGCAGCACATCAGTCCACATATTTTTTATTTTTTTTATTATTTTTTTTTTAATGTTCTTTACCACTGGAAAGAATAGCAAGTTTCTCTTCAACAGAATTTAGCAGTATTGTTGCACTCTCAATTGTCTGTATTTATTGTTTGTGTTTAATCTTTCCTGCTGTGTCTTAGAAACACATGTCTGAGAGGTCATCATTTACTCAAGACAATGACAAAATATTTTATTGCGTTTTATTTTAGAATTATAGTGGGGAAATGGTGCCTCAGTCCACAGGGCTTAGAAGCTCATAAACCAAGAATTATTTAGTGTAGAAGTTGACATATGAAATAATTTACCTCTGAAGACTCCAGAATGACTGACGGATTGTTTTTATCAGTTTATAGTAGGATGGCATCAATCAATGGGRAAAACTCACCTCATTGATAAGCAAATACTTAGCAGTTCCTTTACTAAAAGTTACAGGATGAGTGAGAAAAAAAAATCAGGAAATTTCTTCCCAGGAAGAATCTTATTCATATTATAAATATTTCAAACAAAATAAAGCATAGGTAGGATGCTGATCTAGACTCAGCTGTCATGGGAATAGCTACCCATGTCCAAGACAGCTGACCATCAACTATTGAACCACATATTAACCAGATCCAAAGTTAAGTTTTTTTAAGTATTCTGTACTTGCTCCAACCACAAGTTATTCAGGAGTTGTACAAAAGGACATTCACACARAGGGTTTGTTAGTGTTACATATTCCTGTGCTAACAGACATTGCTCTGGAAACTTGATTTAAAATAAGTTATTTTGCAGTAACCAGCAACATCCAATCAAGAATAAGTCACTTGGCTACATATTTAATTTTCCTGTCATAGTTAATCTTGGATTATAGATAATCCAAAAACTGAGATAGAGTCACATTTCCACCTCAGCAGAAGCAAAGGCCACTTCACTGCATTTAATACAAGGAAGAAAAATCCTCTTGCTTTTGTGGAAATTTCAGTTATAGTGTGAAAAAAACCCCATGCTACGTCTCACCACAGGCCTCTACTACTGAGGGCTTTGAGGAGATTGTTTTAAAACAAATTTATAAAGTAGTTTTTAAAYGGTGGGTAGAAAAAAATAGAGAAAGGTCGACAAACGGCAAAGAGGAAGGGGAAGCAAGAGAAATYCCAATCAGGAATTGCACAGGACGTAGGACTAGGTAACCGCTGGAAATCCAACCAACCTGCAACAGTTACTGGATTTTGTTGCTGAAGACTGTAATCAAATGCTGGTATTTAAACTGGGAGTGGTACTCAAGCTGTTTTAACTACTCAGCAGGCTTTAAAAGCTCTCCATAAGAAACATTGTTTCTTGAGCTGGGGTCTAAAGCCTTCACTCTGTAAAAGAGTTTGGTTGTACCCAGGTTTCTCCTGCTCTGCTGGAGACATTGTGGTTATCCAAGCTATGAATGCCTCCTGGAACTTTTGCTAGGCTGGAATGTAATCTCAGTCTGTCTGGAGTAGTCCCATCTGTCTACAGCATGACAGATTCACACATTACTCCTTAGTAAAGGGTAGACATAGTCAGCATTCTGGGAATTTGCAATCCCCTTTGGTCATCCACTGTGCCAGAACCTTGAAAACAACTTTCATTATTGTGGTCTAGTTTTAATGGATTATCCTTTTTATTGCTGGCTGCAGTTGCAGTTCACAGAAATAAACCAAAAATTATTAATTATATAAAAAAAAAATCCAATCTTCATTAATGTTGATCTCTTTAGTGTTATTTMTTGAATGATAAAATTACCATTAGCAGATGGTAACTGCAGCATATAAAATTCAAATGCCTACCATATCAAGCAAGAATATTTTASTGACAAAATTTAATATAAGTGTGCATCATGATTGGTCTTTTTCGTGTGCAAAGAATGGAAGATAATGGGGATGTCTCTCTCACATTGATTAATCTATTTATTCAACAAAACAAATTGATGCCACTAATTAGGTTAACAATATGGAAAGATAGGTGCTTTTGGAACATATGRACTGCAGTTAAATTGAACTTTGTTGTTGTATAATAGAATTTTTTCCTTGGATTCTAAATTTTAGTGGTACAACACCCAAAGCTGCAGGCATATTAGAGAATAAGGTTGTAAATTGTTTCTCAGTCTTATTCAGAAGCCTCAATAATCCTGTTTTATAGATGAGACTCAGAGCACTGAGATAGATGTTAAATACCTGAATAATACAAGAAATGTTCTTTTTCTAGTCGCCAGGGTCCTCCAGATTTCCCATGCAGTTTGTTTGAACTTGTACACCAAATTCCCATTGAGATCAGTAGGGCATAGACAAGTATCAAATATTCAGAGCTGTAGCCTTTGCAGACTATAATATAAAGTTAATGGGAATTGTACAGAATATCCCCATTGTCTCATTTTCTGATTCAGCAGGATTAGTTCTTCCTTTATGCATCTAATTCAGCAGAAGCCATCTGAAAACTCCTGAAAACATCAGGGTAACTGCACAGTGGGGATCCCTCCATGCAYACATTCTTTCTTAATGTACCTGTGAGTGGAAAGGTTCTCTCATTACAGATGCAAATCAAAAGTGCCTTCTTTTGTGGGAGTAGCAGCAGCAAAACCAATTGCATTTGCTGCATTCTTTGTTTYCTTTCTAATCAGCCCATGATACTACAGCCTTTGCAAACCACAAARCCAGCTGACACAGGGCACAGAATTATTTCTTCTTGCATGAATAGAAATTGGTAATRCAGCCTGGATGTTACAAGCTTGCATTTGCTTAGTTGCACATTGTTTGTGACAAATGAGAGGCCAGCAGTAATGAGGAGATGGGCTATAAATGTAGAGTAATTGAACTGTTTGCAACATCTGTGTGTTGCATGTCCATGGAAATGAAGGTGTAGATGAGGAAGGAAAGGGTTTAGTCAGCAAACAGGACAGTAAGAAGAATCAAAACAAATGTTGTCTAGAAAAAAAAGTAAAGAGTGTTGCGGTGTATGGGGTATGTCTACAGTTTTAAAGTCAGAGAGTTTTAAGACCAGAGGCTTTTACTTGAGGAATTTAATKTAAATCTCAAAATAAAAAATCCAACCACAATTTCACTGTTTTCAAAGTATAAACTATGGCTTGATGTGGCTGTGAGTAGAGACATGCTTGGCTGCTGACAATTTCCCTCCAGCTCTCCTTGGGTAGATTGAAACATTTGTAGTTCTCAGGTCATAGCCCAGAGGCCACAGCATATAGAAAGGACAGACAGCATTGATTTTTTTTTTTTTTCAGTAAATGTGTAT
Organism: Malurus melanocephalus; assembly: GCF_030028575.1. Lineage (NCBI taxonomy): Eukaryota > Metazoa > Chordata > Aves > Passeriformes > Maluridae > Malurus > Malurus melanocephalus. Next base: position 3,527,548 of record NW_026623255.1, read on the forward strand.
GGGCAGGAAAGGACTATCAGCTGTGGAGCAGTATAATTTCTACTTTTCCCTCAAAGTCATATACTGTGACTCGASCTGCTGGAGAACCAGGGAAGAGTTTTTGTTCTAGTTGATTACAGAAAGAGGGTGCCATTAGAGCTGAAAAGTAGACTGAGGCTTGGATCTCATGGAGAGTCATATTAACATTAAGGTAATTCTTGAGAGAGTAGGGAATCATAAGTATTTATTTTTAAATTCTACAGATTTTCTTGTATAACATAGAAGAGTAGCTTTGTTTCCATCAACTGAGCAATAATTAACTAAATTTGATATAATTAAGTCAATTAAATCCCTTCTGTCCATTTAGTTGCAACTTACTTCATTTTCAAACAGTTGCTACTCATGTTATTTTTTTTTAAATTGAGCAAAACCTACTCCTCTCTCAGCATATTCTACAGCTGTACCATACTTACAGGTAGGTAGGTGSAGCAGGTTCCAGGAAACTCTCTGGTCTCACTGGTTTCACTGGCTGTGTCTGCCTTGCAGTTTCTGTTGAATAAATACACATAATTTACAAAGATTTCCTGTTAGATCTCTGACAATTCGGCTCCTGAATGACTGAGCATTCACTCCAGCTGCTTAGGAGGAATAAGAAGCAGTACCCRACTCCAAAGTTTTAGGATTAAGCAACCAGTGCAGGACAAGGCTGTATGTGCCCCTTTTTTTTTTGTCTACTGCAGAACTATGATGGCCTGAAAAAAACCCAAATCTATTTACTATTCCAAGGGAAATAGCATGAAATTGTAGCTTTTAAAGGCTTTAGTGGAGTGACATTACTGGGGCCAAAAGTGTGTGCCATTTTGCTCTCTATCCTCTGCACATTAAAAAGTGATAGATACAGTGTCAGGTAAAGCTTTGTGAGTTCATTCACTTCCTGGAAGAAGTTAAATTAAAGCCAGATTCTAGCAGCTAATCACACCATGCTGAACTGTACCATGGAAGGCTAAGAGTGGGAGCAGGTCCCTGAAGAACCTTAAMAATTGTATTTTTGAAGTTGCTGTCATAGATCTAGGGTACTGTAATAATACACAGGTCAGGCATTAGCTTTATTAACAATGATCATAGTGAGGAAACACTTGGGCAGCATCTTCCCCTCTGCTCCCCTGTTCTCTGCCAAGTGATTGAAGAGACCCAGCCTATGTATTGTTTGAGAAAAAATAAATTAAAAAAAAAATCAAGGAAAAGTTTCAATGTTAACAAAWCCAGGTACCATCCCTGGGAGGGTTGGACTTGTTAAATATCTTACTAACTACCACAATTTGAAGAAGGAATCAAAAAGTAAATAGTGTGAAAATATACTGAGACAGCTATAAGCGGGGTCTATAAGAGTGGCACAGCTGGTACTTTCTTGACTCAATGTGAGGAGGTGGAAATAGTCACAGACTGCTGGCATTTAGTCAACAAGGATGTTCTTTTAGTTAGCATAAACTTCTCAGCCAGATCTCTCAAAACTTTATATAGTAAAAATGATACYGTCTCAGTGACTGAATGTGGTCAGGCAGAGAAAGCTCTAATGCCACTGAAACTGTTGCAGAGGGTCTCTGAGTCAAATCCAAAGAGTCATGGACATCTTATTCTGTTTAAGCATAAATTTATAGGTGTGTGACTTGTCCTATGACAAGTCAAAGTGATAGGACACTGGGAGTACTAGAAGCACTGAGAAGGGAACAAAGTAAATTCTCATTCTTGAAAATGATATTCTCAGTCCTGCTCATCTCCTTAGTGACCACTGTTTGGTACCGGGTATTCAGTCTTTTCCCTCAGCCCTCCCTGTCTGGGTATCATCACATTATTAATGATGCTGCAGCATGAATTCAGCCAGGTGATTGACATATTTAATATAGGACTCACTCTTCTCCATCGGAAGATTGTGATGTGTTTTGTTTGATATTTATATATATACTGTTGTATCGATTGGATTTGGGTTTCTTCATCTGTACTGAAAAATGTCCATATCAGAGAAGTAAGGCTGAAGAAAAGCAAAATTTAAAGCTAAGGATCTTCATGTCTTGGAATAGTTCTTTTCCACAATTTTTGGACACCATAGCTGATACCTCTATAAACATGGTGACTTGTCCCCCTGCGTCCTCCCTTTTTGACATGGTATTTTCTGACCCATCATCTCTTCTGAGTGTGCTGCCTTAGCTGACAGTGGGCAGTGGGGCTGCAGGAGAGTGCTGAGTGCTCCATGGAGTGACCCATCTAGCAGGTCTCCTTTAAGTTGTGATGAAATGTGAGGGACAGGGCTGAGCCAAAACATTGGCTTTTTGTACTGCTTTGGAGTGTGGGCATCAGACATTTTATGGTACAAGAACTGTAGCTTGAACAAAACCATACTTAAATCCCCAGAGTCACTCAAATCAAAGTTCTAATCTTTTCTGGACTATGCTTCTTTATTTAAGAACAGTCTCACTTCTACATGAAATTGCTTTGCAAACTTTATATCAGCAGTAAGTGAGGGAATATGCTGAAGAAAATCACTAAGATTTTGTAGGCTAGGATATAAAGATTGTTTTAGTCAAAATGAAAAATCTGTGTCTTTTATTGCAAAACTGGTTTCCCATTGTTTTCCTTGAGGGGGAGCTCCAGTTAACGAAAACGACTCAAGGTGAAATCCATTGAACAAAACCCCAATCCTACAAAGTAAAGGAATATTTTCTGAAGATGCTAGTAAGCCAATTGAAGGAATGAGTCTCTCACTCATTTGTAACAGGCTTAATTTTTTAGAAGATACACTCCTTTTCCAGCTGTCCCCCTTCAATCAGTATGCAGTAAAGATTTGCAAAGATTTCTGTGTCATCTTCAGGAGAGCACAACATTGTCCTGTGCTCACAGCTTTTGCTCCCTGTGTTCACAGAATTTCTCAGCATCTTCCAGCCCAGAGTAAATTCATTACTTTTCAGTGAGTTCCCAGCTACTCTCTGGGGAAAAAAAACTTTCCATAAAGTTAAATGTAAAATAAAAATAAAAATAAATTTATGACATGCAAGGAGAAATGAATAAAATCTTTTATATTTTAAGATGTGCTCTTCCTCCTAACTTTGAGAAAAAGTAACAAAAGTGCTACAAATTCTCTATGGAGTGCTAACCCTGGTCATTTTTGAATGCAGAATAAACTGCATTTTAACCTGCAGGTTCAGAGCTTCTCACAGTAAGGTAGAATATTCCAGCTGTAATTTTTATTCCTGGAACATATTTCTCTTTTACTGAAACAGATTGTCTCCTGCCCCCTCACTCCCACCTTGTGTTTTGGGGGGGATTGCTTTTTTTTTTTTTTCTTTTTTTTTTTTTTTTTTTTTTTTTTTTTTTTTTTTTTCCCTGCTTAGAGGTTCATTTTAACATGGAATTAAAATTGCATCGTATGAGTGAACTGCTACAAGATTAAAACCTTATTTCCTTTGAAATGCAAATAGATTACCCTTGCGAGTGTGCCTGGGCATCAATTTTACCTATTATGCTTAGGAGCAGGTTAAATTTCTAAACACGGAGACCTCAAGGATTCCCATTCTTGTTATCCTGTGTTTCAAAATACCAAAAAATCCTAGTATTTGGATAAGAAAGCCATGAACCAACTACCATTGACTTGCTATTACATCCTCTGAAATTCTACAAAACCAGCAAGTATTTAAGTAATTTTATGGCCTTTGTTAGTCACATGGTTTCTGTAATGCTGTTTTAGGCAGGCTTTAGGCATCAACGAGTGAGTACAGCTGTAAAGAAAGGCATCTCTATTTCTCTAAGATATAATAATTTCTACATGAATAAAAGAAAGAAGACTAACTTACCTTATAGCAATCTGAATTTGCTATATTATCACTTTCACTTGCTTTTCACAGACAAGCATAAGGGTGTTGTGCAGTGATGAGGCAGTCATCAGTCCAAAAATGAACTTCACCACCATTCTTCCATTGTGCAGCACGTAGAAAACAGAGGCCCAATTTGCTGTGATTGGAGGAAGTTTTTTCTCAAAAAGCACAGGGAGATTGTAGGACTGAAAGAGGCCAGGCTTACTGTAGACTCAGCATTGTAAATCTTAGRCAAGTGTGTGCAAAATGAGATCAAAAGAAAAGGAAAACGCATGTTGGCCCATTCACAAATCAAAAGTTACCCCATATAGCTGGGATGGTAGTTTCCAGCTCCTCCTGGATCAACCGAGTTCATCATGGAGCAAACAAGAATTTCATCTCTGGGCACTGCTGCAGTTCACTCTCTCCTGCCAACCACTGCTCAGCAGGAGCAGAAGCTGCTGCCTGAGGAACAGTTTATCATCTGCTGCTTGCTGCAGAGGTGGCACTGGTTGCTGTTGAGRTCCTGCAAGTGCTTTGAATACAACCATTTCCTTTCAGAAAGTGACTCCTGGTGACAGTCAATGCTGTCAGCTGTACCCCTGCAGGGAAGTTTCAGCATATGCTCTGAGTGTGGTGGATATTGGCGGTGTTAACAAGAAGAGGAACAGCATAATATTAATTAAAATTAAAACCTTGGAGACAGATTTTTGTAGATTTTGTAGGTCCAGCCTGTTCTGTAACTGTCTGAGCTTGATGTTTGTGTTGAGTAATGAACAGAAGAATTTTCTAGGCCTTATTTGTGACTCAGTAAAGTGTTGATGCYCATGATCTGGTACAAACGTGAATATCCCTTGTTGAAAAAAGGTAACCTTATTGCTGTTTATCCCAGTGTTACAGCACAGGATGGCTCCCCCAAGGGATTCTTTGTTTTCCATCTCCAAAGCATCTCCTTTCATTAGTTCTGCCATCTGTTTCATGTTAAGCTACTCTTAATCATGACTTTGCCTCTGGTGTTACCTGTGGTCATGGCCAACAGACATTCATGCTTGGAGTGTGGGAGAAGACTGAGACCTCCAAATTCATCTGTTAGGGAATGTAAAATAGCCAAGTTACAGCTAGCAATAGTGAAGGAGGAATACATTTGGCTTAGACCTGAAAAAAAAGCCTGAGTGTTTTTATTTGTGTATGCGACATATATCTTAAGCATAATGTAGCTTTTCTGTATGCTTCATACCCTGATATTATGGGCTATATATACCAATAAAGAAGATATCTGGAGACTTCTTGTTGCCACAAATCACTTCCTTACCATGAGGAGTGCTAGTAGCCTGGACCATGGTGATATACTGCTCTAGACTAAGGCCTGCCCCTGAGTCAGTTACTGAAAGAGTAATATAATTAGATAGAGTAGCCATAGTGCTAAACAGGCTTTTTTCCTTGTAACAAATTCTTGGTTTGTTATAACTGTATCAGTACCATTTTTAAATGATGTGTTTTAGTTCCCCAGTCTTGTTCTTTAAACTTTTAGAATAAAAATGAAATGCAGTATAAATACATAATGCTTTATTATTTCCTTAAACTGCATTTAAAAGGTACGTGGTCTGTTTTGACTTCTTTTCACGTTTTCTGACATGATTTTTTTTCAGTTTCATGCCCTTTTTGTTACACAAGGATAGGCTGCTGCCTGTGAAGAATGTATTCTCCTGAACCTGGTGCTCTTCTATATTTGTCAGCATTTCCTGGCATCAGTTATTTCCCTGACAAACAACTCAGAAGTGATGAATTGCATGCCCACCTTCCTCTGTAACTAACATCTTAAGTAGGTGCGTGATCCATCTCTTTAAGACTTCATTATCAGCAACCTAAATTTTTTGTGCTCCTCATTCAGGAGCCAATGAGACTTTTTTTTTTCATTTGACTACTAGGCTGCAAAAAATGACAAGTTAATGTTCTCTGGCCTCAAAATCCTTGATGTCTTTTGTACTGATTGTTTGAAAGTTAACATGAGCTCCATTGGAAGTATTCAGCTTTAATGAAAGATCAGGGAAACCATGCTCTTATGAGGAGTCATGCTGGGCCTACTCTGGGACATTTCTTTCCACAACTGTATCAGAATGAAAAAGTTTACTTCCTCTCCTTAAATGATTCTGTGATGGCAGCATTGCATGCAGCTCTTGCAATGCAAAGCCAGATCTAGTCTGGTCCTGGCTGTCTGCAGTGAAGACTGGAGGACAGAATAGCATGTTATTGCCAAGGGCTCACACTGATAGGGCTGATTACAGGACTCAGAATCTGTGAGCTTTTGTCCTATAGTACATATAGAATATGGACAAGATTTTGGCTTTGTTTCCTTGGTTGTGTGTAATTGCCCCTTTATAAGCCCACCTGTGAGACCTTTGAACGCCTTCATTCCCAAAGTGCCAGATGTACCTAGGATCTGGCCCTGCCTCCTTGCATTTCCTTGACTTTCATGAAAAAGGTCCCAGTGAACAGTTCCCACTTTGCAGTTAGTAAAAATCTCTGGACCATGAATTCCTGTATGTATGAATAAACCAATAATAGTGATTATTGATAAACAATAAACCTAGAAATTTGGTATCYAGAATCATTTGCAAATAAACATAAACCAAACAGAAACAAAAGGCAGCAGACACAGCTGAATTGCTCCTTATTTCTGCAGATGTATGGTTCATTTGGCATACTGTCCAAATTAAATGTGCAAATATGAAAAATGTAAATTTTTTTTTTTTTAAATTTTGAGCATAAATTTATTTTGTTTCTGTGGATTAGTAGCTTCTTCATGAAAGTACATACTGGTCACATTTCAAATGACTGCTAAAGATAATTGAGCTGTTTGTCTTATGGCTATTGCCAATGTTCAGATTTAGCRATCAGCATGATACCTAAAGATCTCAGAATCACATACTCATTTAGGTTGGAAAACAACTCTGAGGTAATTGAGTCCAACCTCTGACCAAACACCACTATGTCATGACCAGACCATGGCACTAAGTGCCACATCCATCTTTTCCTGAACACCACCAGGGACGGTGAGTCCATCTCCTCCCTGGCAGCCCATTCCAATATTTACTCATAGCTTCWGTGAAGAAAGTCTTCCTAATGTCCAATCTAAACCTTTCCTGATGCAGCTTGAGCCAATGTCCTCTTGTCCTGTCACTTGTCACCTGGGAGGAGAAACCCATCTCCAGCCGGCTATAACCTCTGTTCAGGTAGTTTTAGGAAGTGATAAGGTCATCCCTGAGCCTCCTTCTCTCCAGGCAAAACAATTCCTGCTCCCTCAGCTGTTCCTCCTATGACTTGTGCTACAGACCTTTCACCAGCTCTGTTACCCTATCTGGGCACACTCCAGCACCTCAATGTCCTTCTTKTAGTGAGGSGCCCRGAAYTGAAYWCAGGATTCAAGGTGTGRCCTCACCCAGCACAGGGGTAGAATCACTTCCCTACTCCGGCTGACCACATTATTCTTGACACAGGCCTGGATGTCATTGTTCTTTTTGGCCATCCTGGCACACATTGCCTCATGTTCAGCCAGCTGTTGGCCAACACTCCAAGGTCATTTTTCATGGATCAGCTTTTCAGCTGCTCTTSTCCCRGYCTGTAGCACTGCCTGGGGTTGTGCAGGACCCAGYGCTTGGTCTTGTGGAACCTCATGCTGTTGGTCTCGGCCCATCAATGCAGCCTGTCCACATCTCCCTGCACAGCTCTCCTACCATCCAGCACTCCAACCCAAGCTGGTGTCGTCTGAGAATTTGTGACTCAACCCCCTTATTCAGATCATCAATAAAGATATTTAAGTAAATTGGGCTGATCCCTGGGAGACACCAACTGGATCCAGCACCATTCACCGAACCCATCAGTGACAGATCATTATCTCTTTCCTAGCCCTTTTGTAAAGTATCATAAATAATCCTGTGTATTTTTTTTGTGGTGACACTTTCTGACCAAAGGTGACATTTTGGCATTCCAACCATATGTCTGTTTGACCTAATGAACTTTTCAGTTTATAATATTTCACCGTCTGGCTCCAATTCATTTACACAGACTTGAGCTTTCTGCTACTGCTTTTTCAACCAGATTTTTGAGGAAAAAACTTGTGCTTCTCACACAGGAATGGAGGCATACACATTCTTAGACACACACACACACATACACACATATACACACACAATTTAATTGAGCATGCATACTTCACTGTAAATTCAATCAACACACTGCCACTGCTTCCATGAGTAGCTCAAGATTTTGATAGATGCAATTGTTTGAATTTCAGAGACTCCACATCAAAGTTGTTTTGCACATAATTACCTAATGCAGCAAGGGTGCAGAACAGGTGTCTTCTCTCATGTGGCATCTGATGTCTTATCAGGCTGAAGTTCAGCTACTGAAGCTAGAAGACATTTTGTAGTTTGGTAAAAGTCCAACAACTCTAAATGTCAAGGAAAAAAACCAGAACACATTTATGAAATTGTTTTTCTGTAACACTATCACGGAGTTTTGTAGCCACCAGCTTCTCTAATATGTGTCTAATTTATTTGGTCCTAACTGTCGTAAATTTTCAGGCTCAGATGTTAATGAATTTACCTAGTATAACCTCTGCACAGCACAGAAACCTGATTCCCATTTTGTTGAGACGGGACTGAGATATAAATGACCTGCCAAAGGTCACAGAGGATGAATGAGGCAGAGACAGAAATTCAGCCCACGGTGCCTGAATTTTTAGAGACAGATTTAATAGTAAGATGAGCTTTTCCTTTTTTTTTTTTTTTTTTTTTTTTTTTGATCATATATGTTTATTTAAAAGTCAATATATTCTAGCTGGAATGCCTAAGGTTAGAAATACAAATCTGTATTTGTGAGTGCTTTCATAAATATTTGTTTTTCAGCTACTTCTTCATCTGCTCACTTGCTGCTTCTTTTGAGATTTTTGTTGATGTTTTCTCTGCGTTGTAAAATATATTCTTGAAAGTGCAATACCACTTGTAAAAATAATCTTCCTATATTTTGCTTTGCAATTTATAAACTGGCAGTAATACCACTCTTTTGGAACAGTTAGTTTTCTACCCTTAAATAGGCAAACAAGTATGGATATTCATAGAAGTATTATTGCTATCAAAATCTAATTCTATATAAAAAACAGAAAAATTCATTCTATTTTTCTCATGACTCATTAACCTTCACACACATTGTGAAACTTTGTTATACAGTCACTGAAGTTTTAATTATGCTATCTGTATCCTTTCGATCTACTGAAGATTAATGGAAGTCAGCTGCTTTATTAAGTTTCTAAGTGAGACATGATTGTGCTTCATTCAGGATGGCTGACTACCTTTAAATCAAGACATTTTCCTTTTTTTTGAAAAGGACCAGTTCACATCTGATCTCTAAGAAATGATACCTAATTCTTTACTAAAAAGGAAGTTAGGCTAGTTGTTCTAAAGTCTGAAATACTCATAGGATTTTGTCTTAATTATGACATTAAACTGGTCCATTTTTAGTCTTCAAAAGTCCTGTTGAACATTGATTCAGTGATCTCTTTTTGAAAACTACCACTGAAATTTTCACCAGTTAGTAACTGCTATTACCTTTAGAAACCTTGGCTGTGACAGTACATGCTCTTATTCCTGGCTCATTTTACTGTAATAAAATATTTGAGATTCTATGGTTTTATTCTCTATCAACAGRAGAGCCTATCACATGAATTAGCTGAAAAACAAAGGAAATGAAAACTAAATATGTCTCCTTCCTCTTGTCCTKCTTTGTCCTGCACTTATTGTAATTTATTGTAAAGAAATTCATGTTGTGCTTGGCTATTTGGTGCCATTCACCGCAGCTTGCAGTCAACAAGGCTGTCAAACAAAACACTTCATTTGCTCTGTGGGGTAAGTTCTGAGGCTTCCTCACAAAATTGGTGAAGTTGTTCTCCTAGAGCATGTCACTTTTCTTCCCCTAGAAATTTGAGTCCAGTAGAAACAATTTTGACTCAGCCATGATTTAGGTATCTTGGCCATTGGGTTGGGGGTTCCAGATATTCAGAATCTCAAGTGAAGCTGTAGTGCTTAAGCCAGTTGAACTGCCAGAAGTTTGGAAATCCTATCCTTGTCAGCCTTACTGCTGTGCATAATGGAATAGCTCACATGCTGAAGGCATTTGCAAAAGAACAGAAATATAGTAACCCCCAGACAGCTATAAAAACTACYCTGCATCCTTATAACTCAACCTGCAGATGATACAGAAGGGACTTGCTCAGTATCAGATAACAAAGTTGGAAGGAGGAATGGTGATACTGAAGGAGACATAATGTAAATGGTCTTGACACTGATGGAGCAATTCTGCATAGAATCTGATCCTGATCTCCTTTTTTGTGTCAAGTTCAATAAACCAATGATGTATTTTTGGTCAAAATGACAATAAAATACAATYATTGGGTAGCAGTAGCTGACTTTCTGATTATTTATTCTCTCACCAATTTTTATGTTATCTGGAAATAGCGGGTGAAAGACTTTTATGATCATCAGCATTGATAAAATATTAAATAACTTCAAKCCATTGAACTTTCTGTGTTTAAAAATGAAATTAATTATTAAAAAATAGTGTATTTAAGGTATCACATTAAAAAGATGCATCACAGAAGTTATATTCAATTTGATGAGCTTTACAGCAGAAATGCCCTTGGACAGAATTATGATCTGTGGTGCTACTCATAATATATATGTATAGATTGTCATTTTAGTTATGAATCTGGCCTTTGAATAGAAAACTGACATCTCTGCTTCTAAGTGATGAGCAGAGAGGTTTCTGCACCCACTCTGTTGGATAATCCAGCTCTTTATTATCACTATTAWTGTTTTTCTTGTTCTTAATAGAATTACAGCTGCACTAGATCTTCAGAATTAAGATTACCTGCCTTTGTAACAACTTAAAGTGACCTAGTTATGAACCCAGGTTAGCAGCACTTTCACAGCAGAGAAGCAAGAGGCAAAGGCTGTTCCAGAGGGATCTGTATTCATCTTGGCCACAATTACCCTTTCTATGAAATCCTGATCGTGAGGTCTGCAGGTGGAGACCAAGAGTCCAGATTCCAAAAGATGAGGAAATTAAAACCTAAGTATCCAGCTGCTGTGGAAAGTGGTTTTTTTTTTTTTTTTTGGGTCTCTGTGGGAGGTGGGCTGAGGGCAGGATTGCTTGAAAATTGCTGGGAAGAGGTTGGAAGCCCAGCCCTTCCATCTGAACTGAGGCACTCAGCTGAGCCAGCAGATCCTTTGAAATGATCCTCCAAGACTTATAGAGGCAAAATAATAAAAAAAAAAAATTGGTATTAAACTGAACAGGTCCACTTCAGGTAAGTTGTTCTTATTTATTTATTTACTTAGTATTTAATTTTCTCTTTTGTTTCATTTCTCTCATATACCTGTAAAAAGCCTTTTTGATTCCTCTTTAATACTTAGTCTGTCATTTATTAGCTTTGTTTATTTCCAGTTCATACTTTGCATCTTCACACATGGAAATTGATTTATTTTATTCTCTCTTCCTATACTGAATATATTTTTTTCATACTTACAGCCACAGGCTTTTAGTCTTGTTTCATGTCAAATTACATCCATGCTTGCTTCTGTGTATTCTTTCCTCTCAAAGAAACTAGTGCCTTTTTTTCTATCACTATTATTTTTCTCCAAGTTTCCTCTTTTTTTTTTTTAATTTTAAAGTAGCTTTTATTCTGAGAGACAAAAGCTGTTTATCCTTCCAAGATACAAGGTACAGGATTATAGCAATGATTCATTTGGACAATTCAAGTGGTTAGCTCCACACACAGTTTCTCATCCACASTTTTCAGACTCCCTTGTCTCCTGCAGTCTGACAAGTTCCCTAAGTTGAAGAAATAACATAATTTTTGCCTGAAAGGCATGCATGAACTGTAGCTGAGTAAAATTCTTGTGGGTCAGGAATCACAGCTTGGTGATCCCTGCTTTAGAGTAGCTCAAAATGGATGTGGACATCTCCCTTYGACTGAAACCTTGAGCTGACAGCTGGAACAAGCTCTTTTAAGTGGTTAATTTCTCCTATGCTTTGATTAGGAGGATAATAAACTTTATCAGTCATGTCCATAATACCTTTGGCTTGACATACAGGGCTGCCCTTTCTGCCCACCTGGAAATTTGGTAAGTCAAGGAAGAAACCCAGYAAAAGGGCAAGATTTCTCTCATGTGAGAAGTCCTAGCAAGTACACAGCTACTACTTCACAAAGAGACATAAACCCAGCACACAAAAGTCACAGAGTCCCTTCTGTATKGCAAACCCACAACAGTTAATGTGAACAAAAAAAATCTTAGCAAAGCAAGACATTTTAAAATAGCCTTAAGGTGAGACAGAAAAGACTCATGTCAGTGTCAGTCTCCCAGGTGTTTATGAAAGATTTAGAATAAKGTTTACTCTGTGTGTACATATACAGAAAGGGTATGCAGCAAGGGAAAGACCTGCCTTATRTCCCTAAGAAGAAGATGAGAGCAGCACCCCCAGGAAACACAACTCTGCTGAACCCCGGGCCAAAGTGCATCAGTAAACAAGCTTGCTCTGCCCTTGCTCTCCCACCACTGCAGATTTTGGTTTCTGCAGCAAAATCAAGCCTCTCTGCCAGGTGGGGAGTGTAAACCAACCCAGAGAGCTGCACTGAGGCTGCTTCTTGGCTCAGGAGCTTCCCTCCTTTCATCTATTTGGTACAAGTCAGCACCATCTACAACCACCTGCATGGCAATGCTGGATTAGTCATTATTCTGGATTTGTATTTCCTTTTGGTAGAGATTACAGTGTGGGAGCCAGAGTRGGAAGGTRATGGSATTGGTTAGTCAGAGGAGGAGGAARAGGAGAAYRGCTGCACATGTGCTCCCACAGGTTTCCAGTGATTGCCTGGCAATACTCAGAACATGGCAGCTTAACACCAAAGGAGTTTTCCCAATCAGGGTGCAAGCAGAAAATTTGTTRGGATACACTGGATGTGCTAGGACCCAAAGCAACACAGAAAAAGCATATTTACTACACAGCCTTGATTTGCCTTTGGGGGTGGGTACATTATTTTAAACAATGGCTTCAGCCGCTGTCATGGCCTCCTCTTTTCCACAACTGAAACTTTCCTCAGGAAACAGGATCACAAAATTTGCTGTAACAGAACTGTCTGTCACTGGCTATATGTGTGCCAGACATGGTCTCTTAAATTAAAGGCAGTGTTATTTCATTTATGTGAGCTCTGATTCCGTCCTGGGTTTGACTTTCATTTATGTGGAGAAAAATTAGCTCCTTCCAGGTTCCCAGAATGCACTTCCAAAAAGCTGCAGCAGAAACTGGAATTAACTGAATACCAASTGCTACCATACCTTCAGCTTGATTACACTCAGAGCTCTACAAGTTGAAAGAACATCAGAGCTGCTGAATTGTAACTATTAAAGTAACATAAARAAAATTAAATGAGACTAGCAGTGTTACTCAAATGAAATCTAATGTTGTTTTCATAATGCATTACTAGGTTTGAAGATTGCTTGGTGGCTAATAGAGCAATTCCAGCACCCAACCTTTTGACCAAACTACAGTTTAGGTTTCCCTATGTCATGGGAACACGTGCAATGTCAGTCCTGTAATTCAGTATASAGAGGGGAAATATTGCAGAGGACCWGGTCTCATYTCYCTGCAGGAATCGGTGYCAGTGTTGGTTTCCTTGTGCTGTCTTGGATGGTTTTAGGTTAGCTGCTAACTTGCAGACCTAGAGCTTGGCTTCACACGTGAGATTTTCAAGTTTAAGGGTGTCACTCCAACACATTTGAGGGAAGTGGGGATCACTTTTGCAATGTCTAAAGATTTTAATCACCTCACAGATTGTGTAACACAGGAATAGCTACTCGATTATTTCTACCAGGAGCAAGGATAGTTGCCTTCAGCAACYAACAAAACCAATCAGTCATGCCAGATACATCCTCTTACCTCTCCAAGATTTGTGTCATCCATCATTAGGCTTCCTGAGGAGGCTGTACAGGATCAGCTGGTGCTAAGTAAGCCTAGCAAAGAGCCAAACCGTTTTGGTTTTGTCTTGCAAAATACCTACCTTGCATTCGAGTTTCCTCAGCTGGGGGAATTTGAAGCTTCTCCTATGTTTAAAGAATATCCTAATTATGGTGCAAGCCGTAGCAGCGTTTAGGTGTAACTCAGTGCACTTTTGGAGTTGAACAAGACAGCTTCTAAGAAGAGCCTTGTAGGCTTACACCAAGGAACATTCAGAGAGGAAAGGTGCCTACAATTTTAATCAATTCCTGTGATAATTTTTACTATTTTATACAACATAATAATGTGTTTCCACTACTTTTATTTATCAAGTAACTAGTACTTTGTGCAATTGTTTTTTTAATCCATTAAAATGGATTAAAAATAGAAATCTGGATTATTTAGGTAGCCCCACGCCTTGAGAAGATGTCTGCATAGATATATTCTGGGTTTCTTTTAATACCTAAATGTCAAAAGTGAAARTGAACATGACAGCTATGAAATATTCAACTTCAATCATCAATTGACAAGATGTTTAAATAAAGCCTGTTTGGCTTTGCAAAGGAAGTTTTGCTGGATCTTGAATATAAATGACCTTGCGTAACTAGATCTGCTTGTTGTCTTTTTGTTATCAGKGGATAGAATGGCAGGCCACTGTGTCAGGGCAGACCATGTACACAAAGGTGGCAATTTTAGAGCCCAGGACAAAAATATAGTCAGATTTTTTTACCTAATCAGCACTGMGTGCAAGTTACTTCTCTGGTTAATCCTCAAGGCTCTTCAGAGCAAATTGATTTAAATGAGCCTGAAGGTGTAACAGTAGCTGCCCATTGTATGTGACATGCATTGCTAATTACTACTGATTAAAATGGTAATTACTTGTGCCTACCTCTTGGAAAACTAACCTTACCATTCACTTAAACAAAAAAAAAAAAGGGGAAAAAGGAAAAAGATATTATTATTTCCTTAGTCTCCTTGATGCAGGCTGGCTGTTCCAATGCATAGCAAATGTAGAGTTTTTAAGACAAATGATGGTTTCACTGATCTTTTAGGTCTGGGTTGCTTCTTTGCAAGCCACTGCGCTGCTCCACAGTCATCCAAAGWAAAAAGTCTTTTTTTCTGTTCCCCTGAAGCTCTATTACTAGTGGAGCTTCACTGAGGAGCTTGCCACAGCTGGAACAATTTTCTGAAGATGAAGTTAGTAATAGTGCTGCTACTAGTCCCACCTATTATGAAATRCGTGTCACTTTTTTTTTCATATAGTAGGGAATTGTAAATTAATTCTTCTGTCTCCATGGGTTTGAAATAGAAATGAAGCCTTCACAGTTCAATGAAGTGGAAAGTCTTTCATCAGAAGAAAATCAGCCAAGGAATTGGATGGCAAAGGCCTCATACATTACAAAACAGTTGTTTGCAATTAAGCCYAGGAGTGAGATGTGCATGATTCTGTCATGTTTCTTTCTGTCTATTTTATCAGCCTGAGGCATAACATCAGATGGCTTGAAGTAGCATTGTTTCCTTGTCATATCCTATGTTTTGRTGTATATTATGTGTACTGTATATGTACTGTATCAAAGCACTGCAATCTGTTCAAAATACAGATACTTCATATCCTGATCAATAATCAGGACACTTTCACAGAAGCATTAGCATTCTAAAACAGTGACCACTGCTGCTGAGGGGAGATTATTTTGGAATTTGTTAGGGAATCATGTAGGAATCACGAGGACATCGGCAGAGTTAAATTCCTTGTACCACAACCTTTTTCTGTGGTCACAAAGACAGCTTGTGCTGATCTTTAAGAAATCTTCTATCTCACAATAAATACATTTCAGAAAGAGTGTGGTAGCTTGGTCACCACAGCTCCTAAAGTCATGCCATGCTACTGCGAGCTTTAATAAGAATCTCAGAACAGCAGGTAATCTTATTTACCATATGCTAAGCACGGTGCAGCAGATGGACGATGGCATTCTAGTCTTTTCTGCACTTGCCTTGCACTTGTCAATTCAAGCCCTGGGAAAAAGGCTGGTATCCAGATTGATAACACATGGATGTTCTCTAAGGGCTTTACTCTTTCATCAGTTCACTATTGCAGAAAGGACTGAAAAACCTTTCTCTATAAATGTAAACACAGTTAGGGGTACCTGGTTGTCCTGAAGATGGTTTATTATTTCTGTCTCAAAGTTATCAGAARGTAAATCGGTCTTTAAAGAACAGATTAGCCAGATCTCATCAGCTGGTAAGCAGAGAGCTATGGAATATCACATGTAAAGTATCTCCTCAAAGAAACTCATAAACAAAGGAAAAATCAATTTATAGGTAGTCATGATGGTTAGCGTGGGMATATCCCTATTTCACTAACATGCATGAGCCTTCAGTAACAAAATTAAGTCTTTATAATGCAATCTGAGAAGMAATGGATCCATATTATTAAGTTTTAATTTTTTTTCTCTGTGAACTAAATTTTACATGATAGACTCTAAATTAAATAGAAAACTAAATGCAATATATCCAAGTAACCAGTTGGTGTCTTGGAATTGTTGGGTACAATAACAAAAAATGTCYGAGATTACTATTAAAATCACTTTTAATCATTTACCTGAAGTTTTCTCTGCAAACAAGCTCTTTCAAAAGTAAAATTTATCATTATTTATTTTGCTTCTACAGTCTTTTTTAAGTCTGAGAACCAAGCCTGCTCAGGAATCTTCAATAAGAATAAACTAGTGTGGCAAGTATTTTTTCAATTAATTAGACAATCTGCAACATTTTTAAAGTGAGTTAGGAAGCAATAAAACTTCTTTTACCATATCATTATATCAAAGATACCACTCGCTGTAACATCCAGCTCCTGATCACTTCTTCATGAAGAAGGATCCTTTGTGAACTTTCTGCTCTCTGTAGTCTTCTCAGTCTGTACTAAAACTAGCAGCAGTGATCTGGAGGACTGCCATTAACAAAAAATCTCTCTTACCAGAGGGTTCCAGTGAGCTGAACAAGTTTCTAGCATGAGTTAGATCAGCTACTATGGGAGTAAATATGTGCCCTGTAGTGCTTCTGCAGCTTGGGTTTGAACAGTGGCTGGACTGCCTTGTGCTTCCAGCTTCCTCTGTGCTCTGTATAGCACTGAACCAATGGGCTGTACCAAATAAGAACTAAATGGCACAGAAAGATCTTCACAGGGCCACTGCACAGTTGATGTTGGAAGGAAAATCAACCCCCTTGCTCAAGCAGAGACACCCAGAGMCAGTTGCCCAGGATTGTGTGCAGATGGCTTTTSAATATTTCCAATGTTGGAAAATCTGCAACCTCTCCAGGCAACCCATGCCAGTGCTTAGTCACCTGCATTGTAAAAAAAGTGTTTCTTCTCAATGTTCAGATGGTGCACCTGTGTTTTCAACTTGTGGCCATTGTCTTTTAAATGTCTTGGATAATTATAATGAAATATATTGCTAAAAATATATTGCCTCTCTCATTTTCTTAGACATTGTGGGGAAAAAAAACGAAAAATCTATTAAAATAGGGTAAATGAATTTCCAGCATATCTATTCTGCTTTCCTGAAGAAAATGCAGTATAGTGGGTTAACGGTAAATGAATCTCTGATCTCCTCATGTCAGTCCTTTTTTACCTATACACTAATTTCTGAAAATGCAATTTCAAATTAATCTCCAATAATCCTTTATGCTGCAAATTGTTGGTCTATGTAGTTTAAATAGCAGCTGGAACAATCTGACAAAAACGTACAGAAATATTAGCTGTTTTAATCCAAACATTTACCAGAGCTGTGAGCCTGCAATTTCAGAGTACAGAAAATAGGAAAGGTGCAATGTCTTTAGAGAACTTAAATGCCACAAGCTAACAGCTACAACTTGATATAGCTGTGCCTCACTCTACAATCATAATCTCAAACTAAGAATGGTCTTCCCAGTCTGAACACTCATGATCAATTTAAATAGRAATGATTCACTCAGAATCTGGGAAGCAAAGCAAAGAAGTTTAAGGGAACTATTCCAAAATTTCTCTTGAAGAGGTAAATACCATAAGGTCAGGTCTTCACAAACTGGTTATGAACACTGAAGAAAAACCCCCATTAACCTAGGAGCATGCTTTGGGTGATGCGTTGTATCTGTGTATTGTGAATCAGTTTTGAAATTTTTCTTCACTGGGTTAAACTTGATGACATTGCATTGAAGGCTCAGTGAAAGTGAACCAGTCTCCCACTCTTTTTATCTTCTTAATATACATTAAAATGCCTTTGAACCCTCTTTGCTCCCCCGCTGTTCCTGACTATTCTGCACATTTTTACAGTCAGATTTGTCTAAGATATAGCCTAAATTTATCCACATCTCTCCAAAATTGCAAATGATAAACTGGAGTTAAGCCAGCTGACTTTAACAGGAATGTGCGTAGTCGTGCCTGGTAAATCACAGTCTCWGTGACACTTCTGATCAATGCAGAAAGATATTCATTTCAAATGCATATCTTGTGCTTGGAGGTAACTTTGACCTAAGATTTGTCCCTTTGATCTTTGATTTGTCCCTTTTATTGAAAATACATCTAGCCTTTAGTCAGTTTGTAGCCAGGATTATATGAAGTAACAACCAAAGTATCACCCAAAGCTGCCTGGAATCTCTCTGCCCACCTGAAGATCATGAAAAGGYTAAATTGGATAAAAACTCCCTGTTGTACACTATTAGATAAGTTAAATATCTCTGTCTTTTTGTCAGGAAGTGGGCAAGATAAATGGCTCTCACACAGGAAAACAGTGAGTTGTACTGTAGGTGCTGCAGAGAATTTCACATATGCTCTGCCGTGTTGTGYTGGCACGGCTCCGGTGCAGCACGAAGAAAGGGCACATTGCTCACAGTGCAAGCACACATGATTAAAGATACAGCACGACAAGCAGCAATCTCTCACAAGAGTTTTAAAAACCACTTATTTAGAAAAACCAATGCTTCCAAATCGCTGAACAAAATAAACAGCCCACAGGGAACACTTGATCTTATTATAATATAAACTACCAGCCACTCTGCTACTGTAGCCCAGAATATTTAGATGTTCTGGACACCTTCCAAAATTTGTGTCCCCATCAATTTTTAYATGGTTGGGATTATTTTTACTTTCTATTTTTTTTTCTTGTTTTAAAATACTTTTTAATTTGCTGTAATTATTTTTTTTCTTATGAATCTTTAAGAGCCACACAATGTATAATGCATGAAAATATTAATTTCCTGAACCAATTGCTTGTCACTTATTGAATGGAAACACGAGCTATATGTTTATCCCAGTAATAACAATACTGTGCTTGTTTTTTTGGAACAGGTGTATGCATTACCAGATGTAAGCAAAGATGTCATAACTGTTTTCCTTGACTTCTGAAACATCACCAGCTTTTGGTGATGAAATCTCATAACATTTCTTCTAATTTTGTTTGTCTGACTGTTATTTTGGTTTTAATGAGGGCTCTGCTTTTTTTTATATGCCTGGTTACAACAGCCTTTTACAGTCATGCTGTACACACATTAGTCCCACACGTTACTGCAACTCAATCAATTTTAGCAAAGTGCCACAACAAAACAGCAACTTTGAGGCGAGTGTCAGATTCCTAGATGGATGAGCTTTTTAATAAACTCTGCTTTATCATTTTTCAGTATCAGTTTTCTCAACTGTCTAGAAACCCAGCTTACCTGTGCAAATTTCTCTCACACACACATATGATCTCTCTAAGCTAAGGGACCACACTGACGTACATCAAGCAAATGTGAAAAGCCATTGCACATATAGGTAATTTTAATCCATTCCATTTTTAAATACCACAATAAATTTAATTTTCACAATAAATTAAATAGCCATATTCAGTTTACAAAATAGAATTACTTAGTGTGAAACCAGTATTTACAAACATTGTACACTATGTACATCATGTTTAGCTTTGTCGACACACGAGTATAGAAGAAAAAATTATTTGACCTTTTCTTGACACATGATTGACATGCTACAAGTGACACTATGGTCCATACAATAAAACAATAGTGCAAACTCACCACAGGAACTCTAAAACAATGTAGTTTGTATGAGATAAGATATTCATTTAAAATAATAAGAAAATAGTACTATTCACTCYCATTGTAAAAATTCAGCACTGTGTTTAAAGTGTCAGTATTCCTTTAGCAATACACATACTAAGAATAGCCTCAAGATTATGCTTTCTCACAGCTTTACAGACTTTTGACAAGAATTTTTATGGCATAAACTATGTTCTGYTTAGATCAATAAGTATGTCACATAAACACTTCACTAAGCAAGAGGAACACTGACCCTTTTAACAGTGTCTGACTTTGTTTCCCTAAATACCTCCTTTCCCTTTATTATTATATCTTAAAAGATGCAACTATATTGACAGTAAATTTATGTTAGTTACTACTCTGTAGAAAAAATCGATCCCACCGTATATTTGGTCACACACTGCATTATGTACACGTATGCATGAAAAAAGTTACTTTGCTAGCCATGTCTATGAAAAGTGCATATTTCAGCAGAGACATCTATTGCATGCCTCAGGAACAACAGAAAGTGTTGTATGAAGTTTAGTTTAGGGCCAGTTAAATGTCCTCCCCGTGATCTGGTAAAATTTTTGATTAAAAGGATGGAAGAACTTGCGCAATTTGGTAATGACAGAAGTATCCACCTCGGGATGGATGCGTCCCTTGCTACCCGCCAGGCACTTGTTAAAGACAATGTTAAATCGCAAGCAGTAAAACCCTCTGGTGGCATTGAAGTACAAATTGTACTGACTTATCCTCGGAGGAAGATTTAGGAACTTCTCAACCAGCTGGAGTTCTGGCAGAGGTTCTGTGATGAGCCTGTCTCCATCCACGATATGAAACTGCTCAATTGGGAAGTACTTTAACCACCTCTCCAGGTGTTTTGTGTAGATGCTGGTTCTCACTGCCTTATATTTAGTGTTYACTTCGCAGGTATTAGGATCAATGGCCAGCTTCTCAAATTTGTAGTAAGTCTTGTTCTTTCTTTCCTTGCCTTCCAGCACCTGAGTGTAATCAGAAATAGCTCTTGTGGTAGGTTCCCTGACAATGATCAATAATTTGATAGATGAGTTCATTTTGTAAATCCTTTCAGGTACTTCCTCAGTGATAAAATACGCGGGGCTTTTCTCAATTGTTATTTGATGAGGGTAAGAAAAAGGCATTTTTTTCCGGTACCACTCAATTCCCTTGGCATAGTTTTCATCATTGTCAAAGAAGTGAATCTCTTGAGAAGCTTTGACCACTGCAGGGTGAAGGTTCAGCATCTCCAGTAGTGCTCGGGTGCCTCCTTTCCGCACCCCAATGATAATGGCCTTGGGAAGCTGCTGAACCAGATTGTGCAGTCGAATTTGTTCCTTGGTGGCATTGCCCTTTCGAAATTCATGGAGCAGACCTCTCTTGAACTGCAGGGCTCGCAGTGGGATTTCGTCCTGGTTGCGGGGTCCAAAACGACCATCAATGGGGCAGAGGGGCTGCAGTCTGCAAGATAAATAAGAGGATATCTCTCAAGACAAGTTGTATTTATAAGGRAATCATGCCCTTGGAAACCTTTTTGAATGTAATGTGATGTCTCTTTCTTCCAACTTTTGTTTTATTCTGCCAGTGGTGAAATAATTTGCAATTTTTTTATTACTTAATCTGGTATTTTGCTCTGATTTCACTGGGTAATTCCTAACCACACCTCCCTGCTCTTTGCCAGCATAGGAACTATGTTTACTGTTCTTGGGTCTTCTTGAACCTCACCTAAACTTCCACATTCTTCATGGGTTTGACARTATTTAAAGCATTTTAAGATGAATTATATTTGGTCATTTTGATCTGAAAATCCAGTTCATTTAGCAATCTCTTTCCCACTCTTTTTCTATTCTAGGCTGAAGTCTTTTCTGTCCTTTCCATTGCATTGGTCCAGAGCTGGCTTTTTTAGCAAAGGATCAAAAAGGATGAAAACCAGCTTTCTAGCCACCACCTTTCAATATTTCTCCTCTCCTTTAAAATACATCCAGTGTTTCCTCTGCTAGTCTGAACCAGAAAGTCCAAGGTTGTGATTCAGATAAGATTAGCAAGATACACAACGAATGGCAAGAAGAATTTAAAAAAAATACATTTATTGTATATTACATCAATGATTTTCTTATAATCACTTTTGTATCCTCCCACTGGACCTTATTTTGTGCCTTTTTATTTCTTCTTTTGCAACTGCAATTTTGTGCTATTCTTTTATATTCAGATCCAATTATTTCCCCTCTTTCCACTTCTCTAATTCTTCATTCGTATATCTGATGCCAGTAGATCCAAGAAGTAGTTCAGTAAGAAAAACATTAAAACTTTGCYACTACAGAAACTTGAATAAACTCTCATCTCTACTCTCAAATCAATGCTATGGACATTATACAGGCCACTATTTCCCTGAAGATTAAACTGGTGTGTAGAGCGAGCTTCCAAGRTCCTACAAAAATATTATTATTAACTTTGTGGAGCCATGCTCTCCAAAATTAAGGATATGCAAGAACAAAGGTTGCCTAGGCAATTTTAGTGTGAGCTTGCTGTGCACATATATTATGATCCAGTTCTTAAATTACATG
The DNA here is from genome assembly GCF_030028575.1 of Malurus melanocephalus. Taxonomy (NCBI): domain Eukaryota; kingdom Metazoa; phylum Chordata; class Aves; order Passeriformes; family Maluridae; genus Malurus; species Malurus melanocephalus. The sequence goes on from NW_026623255.1 coordinate 3,550,043, forward strand.
ACCGCATGCTATTATTTTTCACAGGACCCCTGCCTTAGCCAGCATAGCAGATGGGCAATGCTCATTAATAGCTGTTTGGGTATTCAATATTTATTCTAGTTTCTCAGCATGTGGGCCYTCACTCATTTACTATATATTATTCAAACCCTGTTTTCAGGACATAATTATTTATTTCTTTGCAGCTTTTCCATCCATCACTGCTTGTTGGGGTCTCTAATTTGACACTGATGCTAGGACAATGGATAGTTGGGACACAGTTAGTTTGATCCCCATGGCTGACCTGCTAGCTGTTTCCTTGATTATCCAGATGCTGAGAGATATAGCCTGTCCAGACAGAGCTGGAGAAACAATCCATATGACATTGCTGGGTTCACAGGAGCTCTAGCTAAGTCCTGCAGACTAATTAGAAACTGTGAGGAGAAGTGAGTTCCTGTTGTTCCTTTCTCAGATTCCTAGATTTTTCTATCCTTTTGCTCTGTGGCATTTACTGAATAAGCCTGACTTGGTGGCAAAGAATGAATCATTGAAATGCTGATGCAAACCTGCCCATATGGGRAAAAAAATAAGAGGAAGAAATGTCATAACAATATTATAATGTGGTTAGACTGTGGTGTGGCTGGTGAGAGTCTTAATGCATCATAAAGGTGGCAGTTAAAAGCATAAGAAACAGAAGCTGCAATTGCTGTCTCTGTTCTCTTCCCTCTCCTTCTGTGTATTTGTTATTTGTTTTCAAGCAAAGAGGATTCCACAACAGCAGTTCCAGACCCATTTCAACTAATTTTATCTCTTGCTCAAAAAGACAGCTAGCACTGCCTTCAGTGTAACACAACAGCTTGCCAAACAGGGTGGTTTCCTTTAAAAGTAAATAAATACTTAAGATATCCTCTAGCCTAAGGGAAAAGATTGGATGTTGTTAGAAGTCCTTCCTCAGCCTTAACATTTCAGGTTTTTTTCACCCTTTCCCACTGCCTCTACTCTCTCCAAACAACAAAAAAAGTAACTTTTGAAAGATCTTGGCAATGGTGGGTGAAAGGTATAGCCTTATAGTTTAATCCTAGATGTAACCGTTAACTCTTATGTTGTAACACACTAATATTCTTAATTGTCTGAGTTATTTTCCCATTAAATAATAGTTCTTTGCTAGGAAAGAGTATATGACATTTATTATATCACTGAGTTGTGCTCCCTAAACGGGCAATTTCTCGAGCTGCTACAGTAAAACTGCACAATTATTCATCTTGAGAAAATCTGCCATAAAACAATTCATCTCTAAGAACTGTATTTCTGAAAAAATTCAAAACAGCTGAAGWAGGTCTGGGCAATCTTAATGAGCTGTCTCTCCTGATCCGGAGTACTTGCTAATTTTCTTTCAATGGAGGTGTCACAGCAGCCAAATATTATAAGCCTGGTTCCAGCAGAAGTCTGTAGCATGGAAATCGTGTGTGGAGGCTCCAGGTACTGCCAGTCAGGGAGTCAGGTAACTCCAAGACTCATCCAGATATTCCCAGAATTGCCACAGAATCTATTTGAGCTTCCACATTTGAGCTGCATGAAGCAGCTCCATGCACTCAGGAGCTGAGGGAAGGTGGCYKTCCCTGGAGGGAAGTGCTCATCTTATCAGAGTTTATGACTCAATGAATCAGATAAACCAGTGGTAATTTCCCTTCGGGCCTAAGAAAACTCAAGACACAGTCATTGAAGAGCCTAATCTGAGGCTTTTAAACATGAGCCATCCCCAGGTCTCTTGTTCAAATTAGATCAGCATAAATTGAGCATAAATGAATCTGGATTTCTTCCTGAACAATTAGTTATTCCAAAGTCTATTGAAGCCACTCAGCATCCTTTTACTAATAGATTCAACAATAATGAGGCAGAAGAATGTTTCTAGTTAATTCATCTGTGTCTTGTCCTTTCTAATACTTCCTTCTCTCTCTATTTCATAACAAGTCCATACACAGAACAAACTTACAGCAGTGTGATATTCTTCACACTGGGTTATGCAAGAGAACAAAACCAAATTTTACTGCCATTGGCAACACCATGTATGAAACCAGCAGAATTCACTGCCGCAGGAGGTCAGAGAGTCAAATACTGTGGCGAGATAATTTTATGGACATCAGTAAATTCTGTAGATGTGCAAGCATTGATAATAGCAGAAGGTTAATTAGATTTCATGCCTATGAGCATAAAATATACTTTTGCAGGGACCAGTAAGGATTTTTGCCTCCATTTACAGATTCACATTACTCTCAGTGAAGTTTCTACCTCTGAAGCATCAGAGATGTTTAGGCTACCAGGGGAAAGGGGAAAGAAGATATAAGTTTTGGGGCTTGATTTGTAATGCACTTGGTCCTGGCTGAGTAAATGATCCCCTTCTTCTTTTGGAGTGGATTTGAGGAGTTGAAGAAGGCCCCCAGYGACCAGTGACAGAGCCCACCATTACCTAGCAATGGACAGCAGGAAGCTAYGTTTTCACATTCCACGCACATCACAGTCACACAGCCTCATGTTACAATTTTGAAGTCAACTAATATGTTCCATCATTTAAAAGAAGGACACTAATGTGGAACTAACTGTTGGAAAGTGATTGCAAGCTCCTGGAAAGAGTGCAGTGCTTTTTTCATTCATTTTTTTTGAAACAGCTTTTCTTCCTTTTTTTTTTTTTTTTTTTTTAACATGTTGTACTTTTGCGCAGCACCTACCACAGCAATCCCAGGCCATTTCAAAGCTGACAGAAACAGCAGTGTCAGTGTAGGTAGCACTGCTGTTGCACTGTCAAAAACCAGTCAAAACTCAGCCTGGTCAGAAGTGCCAAACACTCTTTGATTTTCTCTGCTRTATTTTCTACTACTCTCCAGGAAATCATTTGCAGAGAAAACCCACTTATTTAGCACATTCAGCTACAGAAAATACCAGCTAATTAACATAGTTAAAATTCTCAAACCCTGAAGCAATCTTTCAAATGAAATAGTATTCAAAACTTGACGAGCTGCTCTGCAGGCTCATACTTAATTTTAACTACCACTGTWGCACATTAATTGCTTACTCACAAATATAGAAAAGGAGATGTATAAATGCATCATAACTGTTTTGCTGAAACTAGAGGTCAACACACAGATGTACACAGGCAAAATGAGCTACTGTAATGACATTTTTACTGGATGCTGGTTTACTTCTTCTCTGAAAACAAGTGTCAGTGTGCTCAGAATACAAATGGACAGACAGAAAAAACTTTGACAGGGTTAACTGTGACTATTTTCCCACTCTCTTCTCCAAAGGGTAAGAATAAATAATGAAAACCACTATTAAAATATCCATTCTTTCTGTCTTTCTATACATGAGTAGACACACACACACAGAGAAAAAAAAAATAAAAAAAAAGCAAACCAAAAGACAAAGATTGAAAGAAATCAGACCCTTGAAGCAAAAGCTCAGACAATCTTAGCCCTTTCTGAATATGAGAGCAGCTACTTAATGACTTACCTATCCAAACTCCCAACTCTGGCAACTAGATATAGGAGACTTCCAATAGCAAGGCTGCCTAGCACAAAGAGCTTCTGTCTCAGCAACGCCTGCTGTTTGAATAGCATGGCCCTCCATCAATCTTCAGGACTTCTTCAGTCTGCAGAGACAAAACACACAAAACACTCACCAGAAGGCAATATGCAGGGTAATGTTTAATCAGGTGTTGCAGTTGATTAAGCCACACTTGCAAAATTTTTGCAAAACTGGAAGACAAGTAGTTAAACTGCTTTTGTCTGCTACTGGTTTTCTGTCCCACGTGGGAAGGTGTCTGKGGTAGGGTGATTATCCTGGAAGGGACAGCTCAGCTGCAGCCACCAGGGCTGTCTGACAGACACACTGTGGGGCTGGGCTGTAGAAGTYCATATTGTAATAGGATCTCTTTTTAGGTAAATATGTTTAAATTTTAAGCCTTTCAGAATCAGACAGAGCTGGATATCAGCAGAGATTTAAATGCCCTGATGTCAAGTAAGGCAGCAGTAACTGGCAYGTTCACGCTGTCTATGATTGTTGGAGAGAAATTCCAAAAAACATGTCCTGATTCATGCCAGCCTTGCCTGTCACTTTAAGACCTGATGGTACACAAACTGGCATCCCTGAAAAACGCATGCCTATATCCCCAGTTTTTAACAATATGAAAATATATATTTAAATTTATTTTTCTGATCTGCTCCTGAGACTGTCTAAACCCCATAAATGAGCATTGCTTCAAGTACTTTAGTTATGAGGCAGGCACGAGTAAAAAGACATGACCTTGTGCCAAGAGGACTCAGACAGGAGGTTCCTAGGTAAGGTAGAAGGAAGTGCTGAGTAAAATTATCTTTAGTTTGAGTTCCTCAGACATTACATTTGTATTCTGGACTGCAGACCTCTTTAGGAGACTCTGAGCTGGATTCCTGATTTATTCTTACATGAACTGAAGAAAAAGATCAGCTCCTCCTTTCAGAGCACAGTCAAAGATGACATGGTTCTTCYTTCTATATCAGTTCTGAGCCTTTGTGTAGATATACAGGAGAATTAAGTTCAAAACCGTTCACTGGCTCAAGATAAGTAAAGCCATACCATCTACCTACTAAAAGAATGTTTTCATCACCAAATGGATCCTCTTTATACAAAAATCATAAATATATGCTGCAATCACCTGAACTACTGATTTAGAGTCTCAGTCCCTATATCAGGGAATGTTTACTGGATTATGGAGTAGCTTGAAGCGAAACATTTTTTTCCAGATTTTGGCTGAACATATTTTGAACAATATTTGATGTCAAGTTTCTTATGTCTTACTACAGCAAATCTCTTTTTGCAGCTCATTTTCTTCTTTTCAATCCTTAGTATTTGCATTAAACAAGGCTGGGATAGATTGTTGTAAGTATATAACTATATACATAAGCAGAATTGCTGGTGAGAGGGTAAGGTTTTACTGGCCACTGCTAAACAGAGTCTGAAAATGTTTCTTTGTCCTGCTCATGATGTTAAATTTTTGGCCCAGAAAGCTCTCTTGAGAATCTGGGATACAGTCTGGGAGCTAATACAAGCTGGAGAGTTTTCCCAGCAGGCAGCACTCAGGTAGCCTGCCTGCCCCAGTGCTGGCTGGGTTTAAAGGTGCAGATTCAGGTCACTCCACTCTGGTTTCCTTCAAATGCTGTTGAATAGCCTTTCTGAAGCACATTTATTTTACTGCTATAGAGAAAGAATTTCTAATCTTGGCCCACCACCTCTTGTTAAAATAAAAGAGCCATGCAATGCTGAAAGTCTGAGTCTGACTTGGTCTCTAAAAACTTCCGGTGAGACAATAATAATAGTAACTCCTGATACAGCCAGGTCACAGCTCAGGATAACCTATCATACAGAATTTATCATGCAGAATACATTGCTTTTTATGTAGATAAAACYGACTCTATAATAAGAATTCTTAGATAAGATCTTTATTGCAACAAGAATAATATAAAACACAGACTAAAAGGAGTTTGCCATGTAAATACAGAGACAGAAGAAGTATTACCATCCTTTAAAAATAAATGAGGAGCAGAGGTACAGAGAGATTAAGTGATTTGCTCAAGGTCACAGAGAAAACCTTTAGTACCACTGAGATTCAGTCTGAAATAATTCCTTTCTAGTGCTTTAACTAAATGATAAACTTTTGCCTTTTTGTAATATACATTTTTTCTATAAAAACCATATATAAATACACAATTCTACATATTGAGTAAGGCAGAAAACATGCAAAGCTTAGCTATTAAAAAAAAATGCACAGATACTATAACTTTATATTGATATGTCACTGTTGATTCTTCTTTTAACTAATTAAGATATATGAAAGAGAAGGACTTGATGATGATGATGATGGTGATGATGATGATGATGATGATGATGATAAAAAAAGATGAAAGAGATGGACATGAAGATGATGAGCATAAATGTTCATACATTCTAAGTTTTAAATCTTTCAGTGCTGCTCCCTCTAAATGAAAGTTCCACTTCAGTGCTTGTCCTAGTTCTACTCAGTCTGATTTTTGTTGCTGGGGGGATGGGACCAAGAAACCACAAAGATGGCTCCTGTAAGCAAGTTCTAGAAGCTTTCTCCTTCTCCAGCAAAAGGAGCCCTACCCCCTGTCTTTTAGAGCCAATCCATTGTGGCTCTGAGGGTGATGGACAGGCTGATCATCAGGCCTGGGCCAATTGCACAGGTTGGTTACACCTCTGGGATGAGGAATGGTCTTGTACTTAAGAAGAATTTAAACGCAAGATAGGTGCGGCCACCATGTGGTTTTTAGGTTGTTAGTACTTAGTTTTAGTATCATGCACTGGGGAAAAACAGAGCAGGAGGGTGAGGAGATGTAAGAAAAAATGGAGACCCAAGATCACAGTAAGAAGAAGACGGTGCTGTGCTGTGGTGCTCGGACATGGAGAAAACAAGCTGTTCTCAAAAGCACTATTTCTTCAATGGGAGACCTGTATAGAAAAGAGAGCAACCTTGCTCTGAGAAAAACCTGGCCTTTGAGGACTTTGATAAGCCAAAAAGGGGGGAAGAGGCCTGGCTCCCCCTCATGTCTGAAGYGAGTTGATGCTTAGAAGAAATTGTGTTCTGCGAGGGAAGAGGTTCCCCCACCCCCAAACCCACGTCTGATGCAAGTGGATGCTTAGAAGAAGCTGTGTTCTGCCAGGAGATTTGAGATAGAAATAATGCCAAAATAACACAGTCAGCCTTGGAGAATGGTTTTTCCTTTCTCCCACGAGGTAAAGAAAACACTCCCTCGCCACCAGCAGTTATACACTGACTGTTTCTTGGGAAAAGAACTTCCACAGCWTGGAGCTGTAAGAATGCTTCTCCTATGATGCTGGACAACAACTGTAATGAGTTAGGCTTTCATTCCTGTCCCCTRTGTGTGTGGGAAGTCATGGGGGATGGAGAGGGACGACCTGAGAAAGAGATGGGTCCCAGAAAGGATAACAGGTGTCCTAAAATGTCCGTTTTTATTTTTCTTCTCCTTGTAAATTCTTTGTTCCCCTCCCCAGTGCAGTAGTATTCTTAGCAGTTTTTAGTAATAAATCTATTTTGCAACTTAAGTTTTTCAGCCTGTCTGATCATTTTCTGGAGCATATGCATATCTTTCTCTCAATTATGTTATCTTATCTGAAAGCCATAAATTTTCATGTTAATTGAGCTTTTGCTCTCCCTTCTGCCTCTCCGATGGGAGGGAGAGAATGTCATTGGGTGCTTTTTGGCTTTCAGCCCAGTTCAAACCATGACATTTTTTGGTGCATTGGCCAGGAAAAGAAAAAAAATGGGTTTAAATCCCCAACAGTGCTACAACAATCGGTTCTGAACTTATATCTCTGAAAACATGAACATTTGCAGCCCTCTCTACATGAAATGAAAAGTGATTTCCCTTTACACATGCTGTTGGACCCCTGTTCAGTCCTGCCTGCAAGCCTTAGTGAGGCTGTGGAGGTCATTAGGCCACAACAAAATCAAATAAATGAAAGTTGTTTCCTRAAATAGATTCCACAAAACCTCATGACCTCAATATTAATGTTTGAAGTAAGAGTCAATTAAAAAAAACAAACCAAACAAACTACAAAACAAACACAAACCAAGCAAATAAATCAACCAAAAAAAGSCCAAACCCAAACCAGTTCCAGCTCTATATTTGCATGTACTTAAGTACAGGAAACTTTTCCACAGAAGGACAAGGGTTACGCACACATTAGAAATGTAAATATAACATTTTKTATTTGTTCATTTCATTTTTGTTTTCACTTTTGGCATCTAATTTAAAAGCCATGGAAGGAGTTTTATTCCAGAGAGGTGGCCTCAATACAACTTTCCTAGATGACATTTTTTTCCTGAAAAAAGTGTAGAGAAATATCTTGACTCCAGAAAAAGCTACATCTTGCAATGGATGTACTGAGAGGACTGTGCCAGAGGAGAGGACTGAAAAAAACTTTTCTGTTTAAGACACAGAGTTAATACAACCAGAATGTGATTAAGGTGAAGGTCCCTATGGCAAAAATGTTGTAGGAGGCTAACATGGAAACACTTAAATGAAATGGAAAGAAGAAATGAAAGGGAAGAAATGAAAATTCTGGGACATATTATAAGGTGCACAAAGTTTTCTGTAAGGAACACATACTTTTAAACTTAAGAAGCTGGAAGGCAAGATAAAATGTAATCCAAAGTGACAAGATTTTTTGCAGTTATATGAGGTAAATAAGGGTGTTTTWAAAAAATTTTGCTCTCTTTTAGGGACAARAGCTGAACTGGCACAAAAGCTGCTGACCAGTAGAAGGAGGGTTGGGGCAGAGCTGCAGGCAGAACTTTCCCAGCAGCTGAATGCTGAATGTAGAATCTCCCAAAAAAGAGGTGACAGCACACTGTTGYGCAGCTCCAGTGGGCTTACATCAGAAATACCTGTCTTGGACAATTTAATAATTAATAATTAATAATTAAATATGCATAGAAAGATGTTTGTTCCTGGCTWCCCAAGAGAGTCACAATACACAAAGAGCAACACAAAGAGCTGAATGCATGATTTCTAGAAATGGCAGTGTGTGCTAAAGAAAAGTAATTTTYAAATTAAATGTAAATGAAATGTAAAATGCACCTTGTGATTTCAGATGTACATCTGATCTGAATTGTTAGTGTGACAGGGCACAATTCAATAAAGGAGYACTAGAAAGTTGCCTTACCAGCATATTGATGTGAATGCCTCATTTAACCCCTTTCCTTACATTCTCATCCTCGGTGAGAGGACTAGAGTTATGGAGTGAATTGCCCAGAGAAGGCAGTACAAGTATGAAGAACTCTGATGACAATATAAATTAAAAAATAGACAGGACTGCTCTTGACAAGAGAWAGGGATCGTGGATAGAGGTATATAGTGGGTATGCTGGACAAATAATGTAAATTTTTTGTGAACTCTTGTAAAAGTTAGTTTTTGGTTCAAGTTAGGTCAAGGTCAAATGGGTAGGAGAAAACAGGAAAAAATGCATAATAATAATGATGGCATTACTGAAAAAGAATCTGATAACATCAATTGTGCAGAGGCACAGAAAAKAGAATCTGCTAGTATAATCACTTATTCCAAATAAACAGACAGTGAAATGAGATCACCAGGAGATTGTTTGAAAATGATCAAAGGGAGATTTTTGGACACATGGGGCAGAGATGAGAAGATGCTATAGATAAATAAATAGTGTGTGGTCGATCAGGGATGGAAGTATAAGAAACAACAACAACATCCTTTCCTTTGGCAAACAGGCTGAAGAGATACAGTCCTGATAGAGTGATGTGATTAATCCAAATGAAGTACAAACCAAAAGCAAGTAYGCACAAAGGAGGCTGGAAAAATAATAAATAGGAAGTGGTTTTTCTTAGTAGAATTTGTTTGGCATGTTCCTTTTCTKTATTTTTCACACCAGCAGGGGTCATCTGTTGACCAACAAATATTTGTTGTCATACACCGCAGAAAGATCTTTGAGTTTATGCAGGATTCAAATACAGTGAAAGACAGCAAGTCAGGGAACTTATCACTTGGCACGTTTGCATTACGTCTCTTGAATGTTAACTATGGTTTCTTCCACTTTTTTGCTGTCACTAAAATTCATACAAATCAAGCACTTAGACTTTTTCCTGGGGTAGGAAATCACACAGTGTTTAGGAAAGGAGGGAATTTGTACCTCAAATTGTGTGCATTCTCATTGACTCATGATCTTACTCATGGTCTGCCTGGAATAGCCAGTCACGCTGCTGCTCCTGCTCCTCCTCYAAGTCCTCCCCATTCCAATTTTTCTGTCTCACTTTTGATGAAGGYCTGGGCTAGTGGCAAGGAAAAGATACAGTGCTGCTGTACTCTTTTCCCTGGTAACCTTCGCTTCAACAGCTTCCTTAATTGCGTCAGTACTACTGCTCCATGTGAACTGTATTAAAGAACAGTATAGAATAACCATGATAAAGCAGAACATGATTTTTCATTAGAGAAAGGATTTTTCATTCCTAATAGCATTGAAYGGTCTGAGACAAAATTCTTCTCTTTTTTGACACAGTAAAATGAAATGGATAATGAGAACTGAAAGATTTGAAAATACCATATTTTTTAGGGAATGGTAAAGTGCTGACCCTGCAGAAAAGGAACTCGGATTTTTTTTTTTAAATATTTTTCTTAATGGTTCATATTTCAATATAAAAAAGAAATGTAATTCTGATGAGTAGTTGCAGTTTTCAATAAAAGTTTTAAAGAAAGAAAAGAAGGAAATATGCTCATAACATGGAACAAGTTCACAGATTCATGTAAGTGTCCTTGTGCACTAGACATGTCCTTTGTCCTCATAACTCATATTGACTGAAAGAGTGGAGAAGTAAATGTCAGCAAAGCTGACAGAAAACAATAAATAATGCAGATAAACTCCAACATAAAGATTTCCTATAGTGTTTTGCCACAGCTGTGACAATAACCTAAAAATACTCYTTTTTTTTKGTCTGCTTTTTWAAAGTTTTKAGATTTAGAAMTGCCTTTAAGCTGCCCTTGAAGCCAGTTCTTTGTGTAAAGAAGTGGTAAAAGCCTTTCTCCAGAAAGGCTGCTAGACTCTGAGACCACCCASAAAATCAGCATCTGTATGTGGATAYTAGAKAAGGAAACATATGTTCATTTCTTAGAAGTTAGCACACTATCAGTGCWGAAAGAGTATTTGTGACTCATAATCCCCCCTCGGGGCTGGCTTGGGTGGTGTGCCCAGATATCTGTGTTCTCTTGAGCCTGCAGAGAGTGGTAATGACTATTTATTTAGTCCACTGCCCACGGGACATTTCACTCCAGACCCACTGGAGACTCATCTCCCATAATTGCACTATCTCTAGGAAGCTGCTGTGTCAAGTGACAACAGTACAGAAGGCCACAACCAGCTCTTTATCACATTCCCTTCTCAGCCTGACCCCTTCCTTTTTCTTTTTTTTTTTTTTTTTTTGCATCTCACTGAAAGACATTGAGCAATATGGTGTTGGGAAGGGAGAAACAACTCAAAAGCTTGCTACTGACTTTTTGGTGCCCTGTGCCAAACAGGTCTGCTGCCAGATTGTCAGAGTAGTTAGGAATCTCAGGCACTTTGATGCCCTTGAGGTCTCAGACACATCTGCTTAGGAAAACTGCCTTATTGCATCTGAGCCGGGGTTCTGCTGAATGATGGCTGAGCTGCCGTGATCCACGCTTAGCTGCAGCACTCCAGGAACGTTTCCAAGYACATAGATCTTAATAGGACTTCATTAGTCCAAAATACAGATGCCTGTCTSCTTGCCAGCATCCTGAGTATATTACCCTGCACTGCTCTTTGTAGAGCACGAGATTAATCTGATAGGGTTGGCCCTTTTCTGYGGATTAATGGTATTTTCCCAGCTAYTTCCCTCCTTTTCCTCTGAAATGATCACCTTCCTTGTCTGTCCCATTTCTCAGGAATGATGGAGCTGATGACACTAAGAAAACCTGTGGAWATGTGATTCAGGTGGTAGAGAGATTATAACAGATACCAATTTTACAGTCGTCAAAAGACGGTATCAGTTTTGGTACCAGCCTTCTTCAAGATGGCACTGCARCAGCTGCAACCAAAAATAACAGTACAGGAAAAAGGAAGTTGAGGAACAACAAAATGCAGTGAAATGGAAGAAAGGGGAGCAATGACTGCAAAAGTGAAAAGAGAAATCATGAAGAGAGGCCAATTGTAGTTAGGAATAAGCAGTTTGTTTTCCAGCTCTGGAAAAGAMTTAGAAAGGAACATTATGAGTCCTCTAACAAAAAGGTAAGCAAGTAGATACCCAGACCTCTCTTTTATCCTTTATTTAGGGTTCAGTCTTTATCATGAACAGTTTCACTGCATTGAGCAGGATATGAAGATAGAGAGGTATTGYTTAAAATGATTTAGTGTGAAATAAAATTACCTTTTTTCATATACTAGTAATTTTAAAATGTTCTTTTCCACTACTTAGAATCATGTCCACAGACTACTGCTCCTTTTTTTTCTTGGAAAAATTACCCTTTCCCAAATAATATCATCTCTGAAATAAGACATATGAAAGGCTGTTTGAAGGTTCCTTAATTAATTGAAACTGGCAGACAATTTAAGTTAAATTTTTCTTAGATATTAAGAAAAATCTATATGGCCTTCTGCAGCTTCTTGCAGCTCTGTTTTCTGTGACTTCCCTTTAGAAAAGTAGCAAAGCTGAACTAAATTCAGAACATCATAAGAGTCAAAAGMATTGATGGGAAAACTAACAGCAAAAACTTAACTGAGCTGTAAATATATTTTGATGGTACACTGCATTTACAGTAAATCCATCTGAGTATGTTTTTGCTCCTGGCTTTTACTCCCCACTGAGAAAAAATACCATTGTTTGAAATAGCACTCCTCATTCTTCTGTGCAGCTCTCTCTTGCCCTACATATTTTTATRTAGTACACTTACCCATGTCTTTTCACTTATCCAGACTCATATTCTGAACTACCCCATGGCTGATGAACAGATATTACACTGTCTAGCATGGAGCACCCACATTTGTTCTGATCAGTAACATCTCTGTCTTTTACTCAGTCCCTTAATCTGAAACATGATCAGCTCACATTGGTCTCTATAGTCTCATATGCAGACTAAATTTTATAACTTCTTTATCATAAATGTCTCAAAGACTCAGTCAGTTACATATCTATATAAATCTAAACTTTTCCCAAGTGTTCCCTTCACCATTTTATCCCAATGAGATCAGTGGTCTTTTCTCTGYCCTTGGCCAATAATAACTGTGCTTCATTCACATCCGTTCTGAACAATGCTGCAAAGAACATTCTTTCAGTCCAGCTCTCTGAGTACATCACTTCTGTCTAGACACACTTTTTCCACCTTCCCATTTTCTCTATCATACTTTCTGTATATTTCTGTGTGTGGATATCCCATGGGGTTTCTACTGGGAGAACAGGGGGAAACAGAGCTTAAAAACTTGATCCCAAAGACTATTTAGTTATTTTCCAGAATGCAAAGTCTCAGTGCTTCCCCTGTAAGTCCTGGGCACAGCATTTCCCTGAGAAGTGCCGCCTATTTTAGTGTGGAAATCTCTGTGAAAACATTAATGACAGTTTAGACAGGAACTTGTTAGTGTGCCTCAGTGAGAGAGGCAGACCTATTAACAGTTTTCTCAGAAAATGAAGGARCTGGGATTTTCTGCGGTGCACGTGTTCCAAGTGCCAACATTACACTGCTGTACTGACCTGAGTGACAGCTCACAGCCCCATTTGGGTGGAAAAGAAAGGGGAAACAAGAAGACACAGCTGTTACAGAGTTATGGTGTTACAGAGCTGCCCAGTGCTGGAGACTTTCCTGTAAATGGGCTCTGCACAGCCCACTCACTTCCCTGCCATTGGAAAGCCTCAGGTGAAGAAATAACTCCTGTCTTGAGTCTGTGTTCACTCTCTCACATGTACCCAGCCTGGCAAACGTGCCTGMTTCATGGTTTTAAGGTTCTGAACCTTCTGTTTTTCAAAACTCCTGGTTTTGAAGAAGAAAGAACATAGAAAATCAACTGAAACATCTTTGCAGCTGCTTTACTGGTAGGTCTCTGCGTCGAGCAAATGCCAGCAGAGGGGTGTGTGCTTCTGGTCCTTGCTGGCAATCACACCTGGAAAATTACTGAAGGGCTGCTCCTCTGCTGGCATAAGATGCCTCCTCTCTCTCTTTCTGAGCAACTTTTTAGAGAACACTTTTCAGTGTGCTATTCATGGCTCTTACACTGATTTCATGCTARTGCTGCTGGACTGGCTTAGTGAACTTAATCTAACTTGGGCTCCATGGAATTGMGATAATCTAATTCTTTCTTCTGTGGGTGCTTGTGAGTCAGTATCACTTTCCTAGAGATGCATTTCTTTAAATTAATGTTATTGTTTTTTTTACCTGAGCCATCATAATTACAATAACCACACAGACTGTCCATCTTTTTGGATATAGACATATTTTCCCTGCATGGTAAAATATGCTAGAAATGCTGCCACTAGAAGAGGCTGTCATTTATTTGTAACAGAGTTACTGGTGAATCAGTGAAAGAGACAGAAGACATGGATGTAACTAGAGGGAAAATTCATATACTTTATCCAGGAACTGGAAATAACAGGCCTATGCAGTTCACATTTGTAATGGTCATCAGTCAAGGTATCTCTGGTTTGGCTTTGCTCCTGATGCTCATTTACAGAACCTCATTTACAACCTGATACCTTTTGGGATCGATGCCTGGCTGCAGCCTCAACCCTGACTATTCAGTCCAATATGGGAAACTGTAATATAAGCTGCACAATTCAAATTGTTTTKCTTGGGCAAGAACTAGCCCCAGAATATGTCAGCATTTTGTTTAATTGGCTGWGAGACATACAGAACATTCCTAAAGGACCTCATATTTAAAACAATAGCATATAAGTATAGAGTAAAGTTAAACTCGATTTTTTTTGTCTGTGGAAGCATAGGTCCTGAAGGGTCCTGCTTACAAATTGTAGAGCTATCAGWGTGAGTGACTTCCTACAAATGTCTCAACAGATGGAAGAGTTGATCTAATAATGAAGAAAAGAATACTCACAAATAATTTATTTGACATTTGGTGGGGGAAAAGAAGAGTGAATAATTTATTTGGTCAATATTATTCAATCACCAATAGAACTGGTAGAATAATTTATAAATTTACTCATGAATAATTTATTCATCAATTGATGGCAGGGAGAAATTAATGAAGTAAACAATATTCAAATAACACTCAACAGGCTCTCCGAGGCAGGTAGGATGGGCAGGGAGGAGCTGGGAGAACAGAACCTTTTTCCCAGCCTCGGAGCACAGGGCATCACCAAAGGGCAGCTGCCACACAGCCACTTCTGTGGAAATTCCTGCTCTGGTGTTCCTCTGGCTTCTGCTGTGATGGCTCAGGCCAGATGCTGTTTGCTCTGACACAGGGCAGGAGAGGCTGGGGGACCCTCTCAGCCCCCCAACAGCCTGAAACTTGTCATGCAGCTGAGAAATGTGCTGGGCTCTGCTTGTCTGCTCAGAGGAGGAGACAGAGGATTTCCCTCAGGAAGCCACAGGACACTGTCCTCTGTTTTCAGATAAGAAATTAAAACTCCAAAGTATCTCACAGAAAAAAAAAAAAAAATCTTGGTGATGTAACTAATTGTGCCATGCCAGAAAATAAGTTATAAATTGCTGACATACAGAGTTGAAAGTAACCCTTTTGCCCACCACATCTCTTCAGAATATAATTTCACATGGCTGCAACCATCAAAATAATTTCAAGGCAAATCTTATYTGAATRTAATTTTTAGATTTCTTTAACTTAKAAACATCTTTCCAATGTGGCTGTGGGTGGGGGAGGTTTCATTCTATGTAATACATCCAGAAACACCCCACTGCCTTCTGATAGCATTTGCTGGTATGCTCTGAGTTTGCTCTGCTGTCATTGAATGAGTCCCTAAGAAATCCAGTCTGAACATTAACCAACAGCCACAACAGAAAAAAGTTTAATACAAATCATCTGGAAATGGCTTTTGTTGTGTTATAATCTCACATTGCAATAGCTGTCATAAAAACATAAATATAAAGCAGACATAAGGATGTGAGTAGAAGGGGTTTTTTTTCTGTTTTCAATGTACTAAGTTTAATGGCAGATATATGTGCAGTTTGGGATGAGAACAGATGCCCTTTATGAATAGACTAAGTGGAGAATCAGCTGGTTTATGTTCTCCTCTCAACTCTCACCAGGATTTTTCCACTCTGTTCCTTTGTTAGCTATAAACTGTAAAGCACTGAAAATCAAAAAAAACAAGGGAAAGTKTATGAATTATACACAGTCAGAGTTTATTAGTGCTCTGCGCTCATTCTCTTGGGACACACTGGAGGAAAAGCTTTGAGCAATTTCCAAATTTTCAAATGTGTTCTCCATGTCTTTATCTCATTCAGTTTTTGATATGGTGCATAAATTATTTATCAGGACTACCATTATTTTGTTAGCTTGTGTTGTCCTCTGGCACCATATCTRCAGAATGATATTCCTTTTGCATTTGCAATTACTAAACTTAAAAGAAATCTGTTCATTCTTCCTCTATTCAGCTCTTGTTCTGCAAAATTACGTGGGAAGGACYGAGATGTGTACAGAATTTCATTTTGACCTTGAATCCTAATTACTGTTTTCATCCTTCCATTTCACAAGAAGATGTAAATAAAGTTAATTTAAGAAATACTTCTATTTTCCTCTCTCTCYGTCTCTCTCTCTWTCTCTTTGTCTCATGGAAGAAAGGATAGGAAATAAATTTTTCCACCTCATAAATTCACCATTAGAGCTTYGTGAATTACGTGCTTTTTTCTTCAAGTTCAGAGAATGGACCCTTTTTTATATACTTTATGTCTGTCTCCTTCAAGTCAGTGTTTGAGGCCATCTCATAGCTTCCCAGCTGCAAWAGTATCAGAATGGAACACCTTCTCAATTACTTCCCCTCACAGTGTGCAAAACAGAGACTAGTCTTTTTCAGCTCCCAAATGTACAATATATTCYTCAGCAAATGTTTGCTATGATTGACTTCCTCCTTTGTTATTCCCATTCCCYGCTCACATCCCATCCTGCCATCTCTCACCCTGCTCTGCTGATGTGATTACCGGGTACCAGGCTACCAGGAAAATTTCCATTTAACAATATATGTAGGGAGCTTTGCATCTAAAAGAATGTGACTGCTCTGGAGCCAGATCAGCTTAGTCTGGTGGAAAACTTTATCCTCACTGTTTGGTACAAGAGCAGACTCAATTGCACTGGTCCAAAATAATTTTAAAATAATTTCCCTGCTGTAAAACACCACTGCAGTGCATCCCTCTCTTTGACTGAAGCATCTTGCAAAAAAAGGTGGATGCTCCAGTGGGAGTGGGTTTGTGGTCATTTCTGTCCAGGTGTGGCTCACCTTATTCCAAGAAGACCTGGTGATATCTGCTGATTAATCCCAGCCTTGAGGTGGTAACCACACTGAACTGGCTGGGAGACACTGTGATGGAGCTGCCCATTCTTCAGAGCACTGGCACATCCCACCTGAGGCCCTGTCAGAATGGAGAATGGGGGGCAGTGCCACACTCCTTCCCTTGTGCTGACAACCACTCAGGTGAGCAATTTGCCTCCTGACATCTCTGCAACAGACCCCATTTTCTGCAAATCCAAGATCACTGCCTACAATAAGGAAGCAATATTACAGTATCACCTATTTTGCTTGTGTCAGCTATGGGTTAATTCACTGATTTCTTTCAAATTTCTGTCCTATCTGCAGGTTTACTTTAATCCTTCAGTCTTTGAAGGTGCTTCTCTCATGACTCTGTGAACATTTTTGCCACCAACAAACCACCTTATTTATTTCTAGCAGTATTTGTGGAGTTTGTGTGCATTAACATACTGATGTCCTGTACCACTTTCTCGAGCAATTCTCATTCTTGAGAATGGCGGGCACTTTTCTGTGTTTGATTAAATTGAATGTATTTAGTAGTTCTGTGGCACTGATAACAAATAAGAATCCAAGCAGGTGTGATGATATCAATGTCCATGTTAYTGTTATAAACAGAACCAGACTTCTGGAGAGGGCAGAATGAGATAAAGCACCTCTTAACTCCGAGGTAATGTTCTAAAGCTGTCTATTTAATAGTCGCCCAACAGACTGTGGTTGTTGACAACCTCTTATATTACATTAAGAGAGGTAAGGAAGTCACTAAGTTCTGTTTCATAAAACACGTATGCAATAGGTAAAAAAATAGTACCATGGGATTGAAGTTTAGTACATGCAGGGAACCTTCTTTTCCATTGTAACACATGCTCTGTCCTTCCCTTTTACATTTGCAGAAGGTTTTTTTTTTTCATGCTCTGTCCTTCCCTTTTACATTTGCAGAAGGTTTTTTTTTTTGTGTTTGTTTTTTTTTTTTTTTTTTTTTTTTTTTTTTTTTTTTTTTTTTTTTTTTTTTTTTTTTTTTTTTTTTTTTTGTCTCTGGCAGGTGCTGTTTCAGTGCCCCCATCAGCTAAACCTACCTGCAGTAAACAGGCCAAAATAGTGTCAGCAACAGAGGTTTATCAAACTACCCTACATCAGAGGAGACTTTCTCACAATCCTGCTCTGACTCCTGMAGCGAGGTGTTTAGGCAAGTACAGATGTCCACAGGGCTCCCTGTGCTATTTATATCTTCAGGTCATGGATTTCTGCATGGATCCTTAGGCTTCTACTACGTAAAAACAGGCACTGAGCATCATTCTGCCTAGCTTACCACAAAAGGTGCCACTCCACACCAGTTTACACAGCCTCCAGCTTCAGGTTTTATTCACTGCTGAGTGAAGAATGGAGATCACTAAAAAGAAAACAGTGCTCCATCTGCATTCACACTCCTTATCCTAAATGCTCACAGCTCTAGCAAGGTCTGTTGGAGAAACCAGAYGTACCAGTGTGTTTGTACCCTTTGATGCATTACACGGGAAAAAAGGAAAAAAACCCTCCTTTTTATCTCTAGGAATGTTAACAGTTTCTGTCCATCTATGAAAATAGCAAATACTTGCTTTGAAATTAAGTCAGTTAGGTGCATATTAATGAAATACTGAAAAATTACTAGTATTTACTCTGCTATGTAAATGTAAAATAAAGAAAAACTAAGCCATCTCCTCCCAGTTATCTCCAGTCAGTGAGAGAATGCTCTGCACAGGGCTGAGCATCCTGCTCCTTCCCAGGTCACTGAAGGGGCCAGCCTGGCACATGGAGCCTCTGTAAATGTTATATCTGTTATTGCAGCCTCTGTAAAGATATAAATGTGACACAACAAGAAGAGCTGCTGGGCTTATCCCTTGAACAAACAGAAGATAATGCAATTGAGTTTGCTTTTGGCCAAGGAAGGTCTGGCTTAATGCTTTAGATAGAAATGTGGATCAGATGTTTGACAGCAGTTTAACACCTGGAATTACAGAGCAGTCTCTAGCCACTACCTTTCTGCATTCCCACACATTTCCTTGTGCTAGGATCCAAACCTTGATGGCTGCAATGCTGTGAGAATGCTGCAACATCTGCTCGCAAATCTCTCTCAGGCTGCAACTTTGAAAAGACAAACTCCACTGGCAACTTCTTGCTTTGYTCAGGATTACCATTTTCTTCCACCAAAGCCTTCCCTTGCCAGCTAACAGGAGTAATGGAGCTGAGACCTCTGCTGTGACTCAGAGTGCTTTGAGCTGTACAAACCATCTGCCTTATAGGAAGGCAGATCTGTTTCAAATTCCCACAGAAGAACAATACTATTATTATTGCTAATTAATAGTAGGCAAGGACACAAACCCATTCCAGATCAAATTAAGTTCCAATCAAAAAAAAGTCAGCTGTGATTTCTAACTGATTTCACTTTAAAATCAATCAGTTGGGTKGTGTATGCTTTTTCTACAAGATCCAACAGCTTACTGATGCTTGTGTTTGTWGAGGGACTAAGACTGTAGCAGAACTTTGGATGTTTCTTTTTTGTTTTAAAAATGGATTTAACTTTTAAAATGGAAGATCTATTTTAATTAAAATTTTATAGTGAGATTTTTCAAGTTCATGTTCCTCTGAAAGTTTATTATGAAGCTATGTGGAAATAAAGATGCTCCATGTGCTTTCTCTCTTCCAAAAGGCCAGATGAAGTTAAAATGAACCTCTGTGCCTGCTGGCACATACAGACCCCATGGGCCTCCTAAATTCCTGCTCAGCCAAGGCTGCTTCACACCGAGAAAAGAAAATATCATCACCTCTCTCGTGATGGCAGATTAAGTTTTCCCTGGGTCCCCCTCTTTGAGAATTAGACTCCAACAAAACATTTATGGGTGCTAAAGAGCCGAGAGGTTGGTGAAGTTTGAAACCAATAACATCAGCACTCCAGTCAAATGAGGCATGACACACCCCCATCCCTTCTGTGTTTTACATTAATAGTTTAATTTAGTGCTTCGGGCTTTCCCCTTGCTGAGCTTTCRGGGAATTGCTGTTGAATAGCAGTTACCTGTAACTGGCTATGAACATTCAGAATTAGGAGGAGGGACTGTCTGCAGAGCACCTCAATTCAGACGGTGACACCTCACCTCTTGGGAAGTGACAATAATATAACTAATGATATTGGAGTTAAACCTTTGAGGCTGCAGGGGAAAGCTATAGCAAAAGTCTAAGTGTCCAAATTCCTGGGCTCTKKTAGACCATGWCTATATTTCAGAAAGAAGGAYAGAATATAATTCTGTTTTATGARGATGAGTGAAGGAATCCCAAATGATAACAATYATGGATCAGTGGAAGTCAATACAAYATGACATGCAACTGCAAAGCAGGAAAACATTTTGCTGAGTG
The DNA here is from genome assembly GCF_030028575.1 of Malurus melanocephalus. Lineage (NCBI taxonomy): Eukaryota > Metazoa > Chordata > Aves > Passeriformes > Maluridae > Malurus > Malurus melanocephalus. The sequence continues at coordinate 3,570,432 of NW_026623255.1, forward strand.
AGTCTTTGGAAAACAGGTCAGTATTGAGCMAAATATTCTTCAATATGGAATAATCATAAAAATGATGGGACTCAGTATTAAAACACAAAGATTTTGATTAAAAACATTATATTGGTAAAGAAACCCCAAACAAACAAATCTACATTTCACTGAGACTTAACAATCAAGTTTATATCTTGGGCAGAACCAGTATCAAACCCTTTGGGACTTTGCTAATGGGAAGAGTGTCTTACACTGCTATGAACAATAACAGACAAGTCACATTACCTGGGACCCTGGACAGATGTCCCTGTCTACAGTGCACATTATTTATTCCTACCATTATTTTTCATGTTACTAAAGCACAGTTAAAGTTACTAGAGAATCAATGTATATCCCTTTATTGCTATTTCCTCCTAAACAGGAGGAAGGGCAGAAACTGGCTTTGGTGTGTTATGTTCCAAGGTTCCTAATCAGGTGACATCTCTGCTGTGAGCTGAAGGCTCCTGAGGGACTCTATGGTGCAGACAGGTCTGTAACTTCAGTGCAGCTCTGGGACCCACCTTCCAGAATGTGATTTTCCTCTCTGAAGAACAGACCCATCAGTCAATAACTTCTCTTCTCAATCTTTGCTTTTAGGAGAAGTGGAAAACTCATTATATTCTTCTTGTACTCTCTATGTTTTCTTTAACTAAATTATATTTGCCACTGTAAAAGACCTATTGATTAATTTAATAGATCTTTTGCTCTTTCTACAGATTAACATCTTACTTTTTCTCTTACTTCTTTGAGCAGTCTTTGGTCTATTTTAGCACTCTGAAAGCTTTATAGCATTTTTAAAACTCTTCATTCTTTTGTCCCTTATGTATCACCCTGAGCAGGGGTGAAATCACACAAGCACTCAGCAACTACCAGGCACAAACAGAACCCTTTCCCCCATAGAGTGGTGTCTGGTGCAAAGATGACAAGTGCCAAAAGCACTTGTCACTCAGAAAGCTGACATCAGGATCGCTGGGCTAAAAGTTGACTCCAAACCCCAACAGGGCTGAATAAGAATACGTAAAATTTTCCGCTCTTCAGCAGTAAAAAAAATTCTGACTCCACTTCTCAGCTCTCATGTCTACTTTGACTGGAGCCTTGGGAAGTCAGTCTGCGTGTGAAGTTTTAATCAAACCTGAAGACTTCAGCAGAGACAAGAGGAAGCCAACTGATATAACAGTGTGATAATGTGGTGAGTACGGTGCCRGGGTAGGAAAAGCAGGGTGCAATGATTAATGATAAAAATATCCCCTCAGTGCCCTAAATGTCAAAAGTCTCACCAAACAATTTTGTGGAGACGGAAATCTTGCTTCCGAGCCACCTTCTGTAAAGTCACTTTGCTCCAGATATTAGTGCTAAACCATGACCTCGCAGTGCGCACTGTTCCCACTGAACTGAATATTTAATCTCTCTCGCAAATTTCCCATCTGCGTACAGCAATTTGTTTGTTGATGTTGAGACATGATTGACATAATTCRACAATCTGGCTTATTAGCTTGCTTTGTAACTCTGTAAAACGCTGACAATGATTATCCCAGTTGACTGAGGACATGCTTCCTGCGACACAGTAAACAAATGTAGCAAAGGAGGCTTTTTCCAAATGATTGCTCCAACCCCCTAATGAGACTGCTAACTCATTTCATCAGGGCTGCACTGCACCGAGTGTCTTAATGAATCCTCAAGCCACAAAGCTCTGTTTCCTGAGCCTGAGGTACAGTAGCTACAATTGTATGCCAATGAACTTTTCTCCCCTCTTTAGCTGCATGCTGCATTATAATGAACCTATTTATTATACTGCCTGCAAAATGACATTTCTTTGGGGGAAAAAAAAAGTGTTTCAGAGACTTAGTTTCAAAACCTACCAAACTCCTTAGAGGAGTGCTTCTTCCTATAAATCAGTGCCTCTTAATGGAAAGAACATGATGAAAGAATGAGTAATGGTAGGTAAAAAAATAAGGATAAATCAACCTGATCATTAACCTGCTTGCACAGTAAATTCTCTATGCTCTGAAGGCCAGGATTTAAGACAGTTCCTCTAAATCAAAGGATTCTTATGAATCCTATTCTCCATCTCCTTTCTATAAGTTATGTTCGGGTAGTCAATGACCATGTGTAGGGGATGTTTCTCAGGTGTTCATAAATATCAGCACTGATTTATTTGGAGAAAATAACACATGGTGTTCCCAGGGGGAAAAATCATTACTTTMGTTTTGGTGCGTCTAATTACAATAAGTCTATCATACTCACCGTCTCCTCTAACTATCCAGRGAATTGGCAGAATTTAACAATGAAGAAGAGAGCGCTCCAGTGTCCAATTAAGATTCTCTTTGAGGATTAATAAATCATGTCTCATCAGCCCCACTGACCCAGAGGTGTTAATCTTCACCTTATCACTCTAATCTTAAAGCAAAATTCTGCAGATCAAGAGCAGCAGAACGGTTGCGTTAATTGTTCCATTAGGCTGATGAAGTCTTTATACCTGCATCCAATAACAGACTATTCCCTGAGCTCTGTTACAGAGCAGAAAACAATCAGCAAAAACCACTGCCACGGCTGCTTGGAAGAAGTAACCAGGAGCTTGGACTCTGCTCCATGCTCAGCTCTTCTGCTGTAAYTGTGCTGCATTCTCATACTGAGGAGATGAGAAATAGTCAAGAAAAGCTTTAGCACACCTAAAGCACATTCCTTTCCTTKCAAAAGGAAACAAATCATGTAGTCAATAATGGAAAGAAGACTTAACAGTTATCTGCCCTGTAAACAATATCCTGATTAGAAGACATAAAAAATACTGTTTTATTTAAGGGTAGGGATCCAGATATTTCACTGCAAAGAGTTTTTCTCACTGACAAGTCTACAGTAATCATGGAAAGTGTGGCAAATTGRGTTAAAATATGCTCCTAAGCACTACAATAAATTAGATATCACATTTTAACTTGTTCCCAGCCTACACTTATTTGCTCTTGTTTCTAAGTAATCGAGCAGGTTAAATTCTTTTGGCACAAATGCTCACAAAAAGTACTGAGCTTACATTAAAAATCCATTTCATAACCATTGCTTTTCTAACAGTTCCTTCTCCTGATCTGAGTTAAGCAGGAAAGCAAAAGGCAATTGATACCTTTCAGGGTCATATACTTGTGTGCCATCGAACAAAGGGAGAGAGAGTGAGAGAGACAGGATCAAAGCCAGAATAATTTCATGGGGTGGGTAGAGGGAAAAAAGGAAGGAGGACTGGATTTCTAAAGGCTTTTGAATGTGTGCTCTTTATTCCTATTCACACAATATTTCCTTCTATATATCTGTCCCCTTTTCTTCTAAACAAAACACAAAACTTTGCTTTCCCTCTCCCCACTCTGTCACACCCCTGAAGCAATGGGACTCAGACTCTTCCCTCTTCCAGAAGCATGACTAAGGGGTTTGTGTTGAATTCAAGAGGACAGAAACATCTCCTTGAAAGTGTTAAAGAAGGTTAAAATGTTGGGTTAGAGGAAAGGAAAATGAGTCAGGCTTTTCCCCCTCTTTCTCTTTTCTCCAAAATGTGAGTCACATATAGCATTATTTTCTGAAACTCATTCAAAGCCTCTTCTACACTCTGAATGCATCTCTGAATGTAACACCTGAAGAAAACAAAGAAAACATTAAACAACAGATTTATTTTATATTGTTTGTCMCAGAGATTTCTCAGAGAAAGTGGAGCTGTTGGACAGCTATTATTTCATCCATTCTATTTTTTTTTTCATATTGGAGATATTTGAAATAGATTCATCTAAAAATAAAAAYAGATAAGCTATTATCATTTCTACCCTATGTGTCTTCTACTGAGAAATGGAACATATCATTATACTGACTTTAAAGCATTTAATCTGTAAAAAAGACAAGTGGCTTATGCATAAAAGTGTGCATCTTATAAAGCCCCTAGATGGGATCATTTAAATGATTAATTTAACCAATATAGTTTTGAGATAAATTGATTTGGCTCTTTTCTCCTACTTATCATCTTCTATCCCGTTAAACAATTTAGCATTTACCAAAATAATACCGGGCACGGAGCATTCCCAAGGTCACTCTACTAACCCTCCTTCAAGACCCTCATTGAAATCCTCTTCTAGTATAAGACTATGAACAAAACAAAATTAATCCTCYCTTGCCCTCCAGCCTAAGAGGATTCCAACTCACATATCTCACCTCCCAAGAGAATTGCARCCTCGTCATCTGTGTGCTGGTGTCTTTATGTATGCACATGCATACGCCAGTACCCAGAGACAGAGAGATGGACAGAGCACTTGGTGCTGCTCCTGACAAAGCTCTTTTGTTTTACATTAAATAATTAAGGATTCCTTGGACCAGTGAGCAAGACAGAGCATGACCATAGGGCAACAATCAGGGCAGTCAGCTGGGAAAGAGCCCTGTTTTCTGCTCTTTGCTTCAAAGACTGCTTGCCATTTAAACCAGTGACTGCTCTGAGTCCTTCCCTCTGCCCTGTCTGGTAAAGTGTGTGAACCCTCAGCTTCCAGGTGACTGGTTAGGTGAACTAGCAGGACTCCCAGGAAAAGAGATTTTCCCTTGTTTGACACACCTTTTGTCTGCATTGGGGCAGCTTCTGGTACTGAGTGTCTGCTAGGTCATCATGYGGTCAGGTCACTGCCTTGACAAACACCCCAAAAAGTCAAATATTGTCTCAGAAAGCTCAGGCAGGACTCAGCTACAACTGTTGCTTTTATGCTGKGCTGATATTCAACTGGCTTTCTCTTCCCATGGGTTTGTGGAGATGCCAGAACTGTGACAATGCTTTCCTTTGGGCAGGCTGAAAGAAAAGTGGTGGCACCTCAGGTGAGTTCTTGCACAGACCATAAAGCTGAATTCTCAAACAAAGTATCTCTCTATCCATTCTGGTTCACAGAGGTGCCTTCAGACATGTCTAAGGCTGTGCTTAATTATTGCCAACAACTGGAGCACTCAGCTAGGTTATCAAGATTCAAGCTCTTGCTCCAGAACAAATAATTAATCACAATGTTCACACCAGGTGAATGAATGAATGAATGAATGAATGAATGAATGAATGAATGAATGAATGAATGAATGAATGAATGAAAGAAATATCGAGGGAAAACGTGACATAAACTTTTGTCTAATTCATAAAACACAGAAAGAAGGCTTGGCACCAATCTATAGAGCCGGGTTTACAGTCAAGGATGTGAAGAGAAAGAAGATGTTTGTCTCGCCAGAGGCAGATGCTTCTTTCCCATTCATTTCATTCCTAATTGGTTCAGGTGGTTCCTGCTCAATTCCAAGGTGGAGCATCACACCAAGGAATTGGGAGTCCAGGAGATGATAGCTAAATCCTCTGCATGCCAGTGCCTATCTTTCATATGCCAGAGCATCAAAGTGGGTCTAACTTAYAGCCTCTCTCCTGTTTAACTCCTAAGATGTACAAAAGAAATAGGTATTTCCAAAATCAGCTGAAGTCATTCATTGTATTCAACTGTTGTGCCCAGAATAGAAAAGTGTGAGACAGCACTGGAAATTGTGGTGTCCACAAAGTAAAATCATTTACACAGAGAACATTATTGTGAGACAAGTAAAATGTTTGGAAAGTAGTTAACGTCAGATYGCTCCCATTCATACATTTTTAAAACAGATTTATAAAATGCATCCATTTTGTAAGCCTTTTGCCTTTCATATTTCTTGTTAGTTTCTTCTATTATGGAATTCCACTGAGTGACTATCTCTGCACATTATGTACGGAACACAGCAGAGCAGTGGATTAGTTTTATATCTTCTCCTGTCTCCTTCTGCCTGAATTTTAATAATAATAAATCTGAATGGTTATAACGCAAAATTKAAAGCAAGCTGCCTGACAAACCAGGCAGAATGCATGAACAACATCAGTATCACCTTACTTTCCAGATTTCTGCCAAATTGTATCTAGTTGGTATAGAAGATGTTATTACCCTTGAGTTTCTTAAAAGAAAACCAAAAAAACCTACTACATTACGGTTCTCATTCTGTTTGGCAACAAAATGTTGAAAAAAAAAAAAAAAAAAAAAAAAAAAAAAAAAAAAAAAAAAANAAAAAAGAAAATAAAAGTACAAAATGTTGAAAAAAAAAAGAAAAAAGAAAATAAAAGGATCAAAAAACCTGTCTGAGATGATGAAAAATTAAGTGTGAGCCACATCTACATCTCTCACTGAACGAGTTTCAGTTTGTCAGCCCAGGCATCCGTTTATAACTCAGTTGCAGCCTTTAATAGAAGGCCAAATTCAATTTGCTGGAGTCTTAAAAATGAACTTCTATTTTAATCAGCTGAACCACAGCAACATGGAATTGATAGGAGCATTTCCACACTCTTAATATGTTTGGAGTTGCACTTCTGATTTGCCACATTTTGCTAGTTTGGGGCACCTTTTTCTGCCAGTAGCTGGAAGACTGCCATTTTACTGCTGTGATATTTAGTCTGTTTCCTCCTCCAAGTTATAATTTAATTTCTCTATTTATTTTCAGTTTGTCAATTTTCACCCCAGGAGGGCTACATTGAGGGGATGATTTCTTGTGGGTAGATACAAAGACAGGAGAAAGGTTTCTCTTTCATGGAGAGAGAAGGAAGAATGAAGAGTACCACTGYCACAGATGGAGCAGGTTTCTTGTTCGCAGGAAGCAAAGCTAGGAGCTGTGGAAGTATCCAAAGCCCTTAAAAGTGCCAATAAAGTAAAAAAAWATCTCCCAAGCCTGACTCCACACTAAATACAACCTTCCCTTGTGGATCGCTGTTCATTCTTAGAAGATTAGAGCCACAACGGGCTGTCTGCCACGTCCTCTTGTCACCTCTAATTGAGGTGTAAGTGATTAGTTGCCAGATTTGGTGGCACAGATTGAGAAAATATTATCTTGGCTACAGAGGAGTTTTTGTCAAAGACCTGGAAGAATATTACTCGCTAAGAGTTAGCAAGGTGGAAATTTTAGTGAAAAGAGCCTGGTTGCAGTTTCTAATCTAATAGAAAAAAAGCTATAGCATTGATTTTGAGCACAGCAGTTATTACAGTTTGCATTTAATTCTTTGGGGGAGAAAACACAGGCAACTGCTGGCTGTATTTTCCTAAACTGCTTTGTATATCCCTGACTGAACACAGTGTGAAGTCAACAAATACTGTATTTGGCTTACCCTTCAGGAGTCACCCATTTCTTTTCTGCTAGCCTTCATTTGAAAGAGAGACTCTTGTAGATCTTCTATCTGCAAACTCCCTCTTTCTAAAGGGAAACTCTTGCCAGGTCTAGTCCAGCTGAGTGCACACCCCTCTAAGGGACAACAGGATTCCCTTTTACCTTTTCCTTGTCCTTGGCTCTYGCTGAGTATAATTTATATTGCTACACAAACCTACTGCCAGCAAAGATTTAAAAACAAAAAAAAATTGGTCTACTCTGCAAATATTAGACTGCAAGCTCAGCCCAGTAAATTTATCTTCTCTGAGATTTGATTTCTCCTCTGTCATTTCTTTTTCTTCATCTAACAATTTTCTCAAAAAAAACCAAGTTTTGTCAACATAGCTGCTCTCAGYATGCTGTCCATATCACCTCAGTAAAAGAAGTAGATTTGATGTCTGTACATATGTAGTCTTGTGGCAAAGGATCTTACTTCACTTACTGACAAGCCTAGTGGTATAGCTAACAGCATTTCCCAAGTGGAGTGGCCTTGCTTAAAAAAAAAAAAAAAAAAAAAAAAAAAAAAAAAAAAAAAAAAAANAAAAAAAAAAAAAAAAAAAAGAAGAAAAAGAAAAAAAAATCAATATTGACTCTTGACACATTTTCATTTACATCACTGCATGGCTTTCAGTCTGGGCACAAATCAATAAGCAGCTTTTAACACTGCTCAACTAGTTTGTTCTATGTAAAAGAAGAGAGATTTTCCTCAAGTGGCTTGTTTTTCCCCTTTGGGCTCCAGGCAGACTCTCCACCATTAAGAGTGTGTGATTCTCCGAAATGAGGTTGAGTTTATTTGACTGCTCTTTCTGTGGCTGATCAGAAGAGCTTGAACTGTAATATTAATCACACAGTGCTTTCTTCATCACCACTTACAGTCAATTGACTTTGTACTTAGTGAAAGCGTCTCAAGCAGCCAACTCAATGTACCARGGGGCAAGAAGTCAATAAGAGGAAGAAAGATTTAGCTTCAAAACACACAGAACACAGCCTGTGAAGCCACTGACACACAGATTTTGGGCACTTTTTCACACCACAGGTGCGTTGCTGTCGCATGTTTTTATTTGCATGATGACGACATCCTCATCACCTTTTGTTCAGCAGGCATCCTCACCTAAATGCAACTTTTCCTTCATTTTCAGGGTGACACAGTTTCTCTGAACTGCACCAGGTTCAGAAAATATTTAGTTTCCTTTTAACTCTACATATTTCGCCAGAGAACTGACCCATGAGGCACCTTCTGCCTTGGCTATACTGATGGTTGYTGCTCAAATGCCAGGCATGTGTCGTGCTAACAACACTGCCCATATGTTTAACAAAATTTCAATTTGCCTAAGGCACCACTGATGCCATTTAAGACCCACTTGCTTACAGCAGGCCTTCTAAACCCACATCATCACACATTGATTTTTGAATATACAACAGAGGGAATACAGATGTCCAGGAAATACAGCATTATCACTTTTGTTTCCTAGAGTCTCAACACACCACCTCAGAGAATTTTTAGCTCATGAAGCCTCTGCAGAAGTTTTCACACTAGAGAAATGCACGCAACATTGAAAACAAGAGCCTAGAGGATTCATTTATTGTATGTGATTCCTTAGAAATGTTCTTTGCTAGAARCAGACTCTGTGTGAAGTCCAACACRCCATAAAATGGGCAATCACATCTTTTCTAYGGCACATTTTAGGCTTGCATGACCAGAGTCTTCCCACTTGTGTAAAGCAGCTMGTTGATTGCCTTCATTGCTTTCATGGGGATTCTCCCTAAATAAAATGGATTCCTCAGTAGTGTGGAACTGATGTAACACCAAGCACAATGCTGTCTCCCCTTCTCTKGGCTTTTCTGGATTAGGTCCCAAATTTTCTATAATGAAGTTGCACACAATATTAAAATTATGTATAATAAATGAGTATTAAAATAATGTATAATAAATGAGTACACGCTCATACTAAACATGTTTGTTATCTCTTCATCAAGCAAAAATATTGGTTTCTTTTCTATGACTGAACTAAGGTTTATTGAAAGCTGGGTGTTGGTGGATAAAATTAGTATCATTTGGATGAAACACACCAAGAATATTTTAGAAAGATTTTGTTGGTTATTAATTTTTCAAAATTTCCATAGACTAGCCCACTGTTGTATGAAATAGCTGTCAGTCTTAGATGTGCAAACTAATTTTGATTTAAACATCCAAGTTTTCTTGACACTTGTCTCTTATTAGTTTAGAGTTAGTGGACAATATGTGCTTCCCTGTGGAAAAGAATACAGTCATAGTCAGAATRAAGGACTTTCAAGGACACTCACAGAGATCAGTCAAACAAGACAAGACTTTCCTAAAATCTGTGTTCTTATTCTSTTGGGAGGGGATTCAAATCAGATCACTAAAGGAAAACTTAAAATTAACTCTGTATTCAAATGCATCCAAACATTAATCCCGAAATCAGTTCTGTACACTACCAGTTTTGCACAGSTCTTTAGCCCTCAGTTCCTGATGCAAACACAGCAACCAGTTGTTCTCAACTTTATCCCCTGACATTTGCAAAATTGTAGGCAAAACTAAATTAATTGCTCAATTAGGAAGCATAAAATTGTATTTCTTGCGGAACGGATCCAGTGTGATACGGTTTGTACTCCGTGTACCAGTACCAGATACTCAAAGCTTGTTTCACTACTCACCAAAAAGCCCATTAAATGCCAAGTCCACAAGCACWCTCCAGCTGTTCTGTGCTGCTCCAGCAGTGGGATCTGAAGTGAATTACCCCAGTGTGGTGGGATGGGCTGTCTCCCAGAGGCTGCGAATGCAGGTGGTGCACAGCCACAGCAGCCAGCTCTACGGAGCAGCAGGAGGGGGAWGGATGAGGGCAGGACTGCTGGGAAGTCAGCTCTGTCCCTATCAGATGACAAACAGTGGGCACACCAGAAGGGCTGCAGTCAGGCTGACCAGCTCCCCTATATCTCTTTTAAAATTCACCTGCTGCTTAGCTGCAAAACATGAGCAGTACCTTCATCCCCAAATTTGTARCAGATATGAAATTTCACACACACAATAAGAATACTTGCAGCTCCTGTGATTTTTTTTGTAGATCTCTGATACCATGTGCTTTCAAAATTCATTCTGAGTATCTACTACACCAATTAACAGATGGGCACTACATAGCAGTTGATATAACCATAATAAAATCTGAGGTCTAAGATGAAAGATTACCTGAATAACCTTAAATCTGACTTTCCTGTCAATTAAATAAGCTCATCTAAATTACTGAGACTGCCACTGAAGAACTTTCAGCAGGATAGAAGACCTCGGCATTATCATTTCCCCATTATATAGAGGCAGGGGTGGGAAGGAGATGGAGCTGAAGCATCTCATCTGAGTTCATCCATCAGACCAATGACCAAGAGATCAAGAGCCAGCCATGACCCATTTTCCACTGGATCTGTGAGAAAATCTCTACTCCTGGAGCTGAAAGAACACTGGGGACAGCAGARGGAAATGATGGATGCATGGAGATGGGTGTAGAGGATAGACAGACTAGACTTGCCTTAGTGAATCATGCAGCTCTGTTGGATTAAGCAGAGCATGACAGACTGTGTGCCAGCTCTKACTTTTCTAGTTTAGCGGTATAGTCTAGCACAGATAATGCTAGGCAGGATTTCAGTGGCCTTGGGGTGAAAATAAATTGTTCTAAACCTCCTGTAACAGAGCCTAGCACTCCGTCCCAGAGACCACACCACTGAAGTGCAGCATACGTTTAAGTGGACAGTCAGAGTTCAAACATATGCAGTCGTGCTGGTATTTCACAAAGGACTCCATTTGGAATGAAAAAGAACATGAGTATAAGRCCATGGGAATTTTTCACCATCTGTGATAATAACTCAGAAAAAGCTTGGCATGCAATCTGCAAAAGATAATTCTCTTTTGGGGATGTAATTCCAGGATTTATTTCCAGGATTCAAGTATGAATTTTTTTTAACACCTTGTGATCATTCGTGGAGGCAAATGATTTCTGTGCATAGCACAACTCCTTGAATGAGCTGCTAATTGGTTTAAAACATTTGGCACAATGTACTTGGTCCAATACTTGCAAAAGACCTGACCAAATATCACACTGAGGCTGATTTCCAATACGATACTCCGCTATAACTTGTCTGGTTCTTTCATATCACATATTTTGAAATCAGAGATAGAAGAATGATGTGAGACACAAAAATAATTAATCAATTGGTTTTCAGAGCATTTTTTTTACATCTGTTTACATTCGAAAAAGTTTCATGACAGTTAAGCAACAAATCTGTACAGGTGTACAGATTTACATCCTACATGAATTAGGATTATCAAAATTACATCATTAAAAAACCCAGAAACTGCCATTAGGAATAGGGATATTACAAAACTGAGCCAAACTAACAGCTTGCCTAGGTAATGGTGCTCCTTCTGTGGTCAGGATAGAGCTGTGCAGTGGGCAGAYTGGAAAGTTCAGCCCAACACTGGACACTTGTCCAAATTTCCCATTAAAACCCAGCCCTGGTACCTCATGCTCCCTGATGCCCCTTCTTAGGGTATGCCAGACCCAGTGCTAACTGTGCTGCCTCTGGGCACACAGAGTCAGACCCCTTTTCTCAGGACTGTTCTTTCCCCTTATACTGAGGGAATCTGAGCAAGTTATTCCGAGCAGTTTCCATGGGAGACCAAAGTCTGCCTGCTCTTTCCTTCTCCCTACTTCTCCCTCTCCCTGGAGTTGAATGGCACAAAATGAGTAAGAGACAACATAATGAAATATAATCAAAATGTTCATTTGTAGATGAACTCGYTTAATGGGGAAGTTAGTTCCTGACCCTTTCAGTTACTGATTGGGTTGTGCTCAGGATATGGTACTTTTCTGCTTGCATTATTTAAAATTCTGGTGTCAAATTTAATCCTATTCAGTTTGTGTCCTCAATCATTTTTTTTGACAGCAAGATCCATTGGCTAATCATTTATTCCTGAGTCAGTTGGGGCTTGCAGCACACTGGTTATTAATCAGATCGGGTTTTGTATTCATTAATGGTGAAATGCAACTGAAAAAGCATTCCCCTGCCTCAAMCAGACTAATTCCAGCACAAATGGGAATGTGGATTGAAATGAAACCCCCACAGAGCTGAGCAATTCTGGCCTCAGCAGAAACATCAGAGAACCCAGGACAAAATTCTGCTCATAACTCATTCTCTGCTTTGTCTTTTTCTGAAGTTCAGAATTGCAACCACTCTGATCCTGAGACCATAGAATGCAAGGACAACGAAAATACAGTTGGAAGAAAAGCATTTGGGAACATATTTTCCATTCTTTACTATCATTAAACAAATCTCATCTTTCAAATTTTACATTATGTTAGAAATGGCAGSACTTTGTGTGAAACCACAGGCACTTTAAGGCTCAGGCAACGTTGGCCATTTGACAGTTTTTTGGCCTGGGTGTCTGGCTCTCATCAGTGGTGTCTGCCACTTGCTTGTCCCCAGCCAGGCTGGCACATCCCCAGTGTGCAAGTGGCTGCAGATTTATATTTATAATCCTGGCCCAGGCACATAAGGTAAGCAGGGCTGCATGAGTGTTAGAGGCAGGAACACAARTAGGTGAGGAGATGCAAAAGTAAAAAATGAATGTTGCACATCCTGTGTCTGCTGTGATATCCAAGTCCTTTGATCTCAAGTAAAACTTACATAGCAAAAAAAGGAAAACAAACATCCCATCATATATACCCAGCAATGTAAACATCTATAAGGGGAACATAACAGAGTAATATTTTAACCTACTTTTATGCAGAGAGTTTTTAAAAGACAYAATTAACTGAATTCTGAATTGGTTTGCAACAATTAAAAGTCTAATGTTGATGAACAAATCTCTGTAGTATAGTGACAAAATTGCAATGGCATCTCTTCAGAGTCCAGGAACTAATATCAACARCTTTATTTCTTTTATGCTTCTCAGGAGCATGAGATTAGGAGAACAATTTTCCTGCCACCAAGAGTACTAAGAATTACYGAGCACAATATTGCATCTTTATGCTGTTAAAACCATTTTTAAATAGCCCTCTGGAGATACAATTTAAAGGAGATGGATTTTCCACTAAAAGGTGCACATGCTTACTTGTCTTTACATAAGCATTTCTCCCAGCATATATCCATAGCAGTCACAAGCACAACCAYGTGTCACTGGATGCACAATTTCTTCATGCTCAAGGCTGATATTCCCCCATGTGGTAACATGGCAAAACAGAAGGCATTTGGTGCCAAGAGGTGTTCAATCCATGAAGTGTCAATTGCTACTGCAGTACCTATCACCACACTGGGACTGGAAGCAGTCCAYAGCCTGATCTCTGGCCTTAAAACAAGTTTGCAATCAGAAGGCTAAATGCCCTTTAAATAAGAGTGACCACAAATATTCTGCTTACAACTTCCTGAGCAGTGCTGGAATGTTGGCTTAGGGAATTCTAGGTGGCATGAACCCAAGTGCACATCAAGAAGAATGCTCCCTGTTAGTGAGCAACCACAGGGCAGTGTTTCACTTCTATCCTATTACTGGTGTTGGTACCTGTGATCCTGAGAGAGGATTTAAAATGGGCTAAACATCTYGGATCAGATTATCTAGGGGGTGGGACAGGTGGAAGAAGGAACAAAAAATGGGCTTTTCCTCCAAATCTCCTCTAATTTCTTACCTGAAGAAGTTAATCATTACCAGGTATTACAACACTTTTATTATTTTTTTTAAATTGATTGAGTGAAAGATCCATGTTGGGCTGCTTGACACACTAACTTTTACACAGTTTCTTGGCTTATGGCCACTAGGTATTTATATTCATCMTATAAGCATAAAAATATATAAAAATACATAAAACAGATCCTTTTGAAAAAAAAAAAAAGGTTACGGTTTTGCAGTGCTACTGCAAAACCAAAATGAAATTTTTTCTCTCTTTGGCAGATCTTGGAACAAACAGGAGGATCAYCAAATATATTCCTATAGGAAATAAATCTGTGAAAGTAAAGGATAATTTTAATTCAATTACTGAGTCATACTCTAGGAGGGAAAGATTAAAGCAACGTGTTAGCTTGTGTTTTTTCCATTAAGACTTTCTCCTAACAATCACTTTTTGATGAAGCGTCCAATTTAGTTTTGAAAAGCTCTAATCAGGAGATTTTCCCAGCTGCTTCAGAGGAACATGTAGCTGTGTGAGAATTACCTGTTATTCAGTTTTGCTGCTGTCTCAATCCAGAGACGGGTAATTTTAAAAAGTAAGATTCATGTAAACCAGCTGTTTTACTAAGTTTACCCTAGTTCTTSTACAATTACTGTTGTATCTGCCATTGTCACTGTTCATGCAGCCACTGCTCATTTCAGGCAAAGATTTTTTTGTCATTAATATTACGATTAGCTATTTACAGTGTGAACTCAGCCTTGCAATAGGAAATAAGGAAGCAAGGAATCACAGAGTTATTGAATCATTTATGWTGGAAGAGACTTAGGATCATGGAGTCCAGCTGTCAATGCAACACTGCCAAGTCCACCACTRAGCCATGTCCCTTAGTGCCACATCTACACCTCTTTTAGATACCTGCAGGGATGGTGACTCAGACAGTTCTCTGGGAATCCTGTTCCAAYRCTTGRCAACCYTTTCCATGGAGGATTTTTCATAATATCCAATCTGGCACAATTTAAGTCATTTTCTCTTGTCATAACATGATATGATCCTTGTCTGTGGAATGGGGGATCATTCCCTTCCTATTGACAGTAAACCTTGCAAACAGATCTCCTCATGCTGAAGTTACCAGACTACCAGAGATGTGTAGAAGGGACTGAGGGGTGTGGGGCTGTCAGGACAAGCTGCTGCAGAGGCTGCTGAGTGAAGCCTGGTTGTGCTGGCACTCAGAAATTCTCTAGCTGAAGAGCCAGGGCACTGCCAGCACTGCCACAGCAGGAATYCCCCTTTCTCTCAAGCAGAGCAGGGTACAGGAGGCAGCAAATCACCTCCACCAGCACCATCCTATGCTCTGTAGTTTCCAACTTTGCTTTTCCCTTTGTTCACAAGGAAGTCCCTTTTACCTGCCACAAGGAAAAACACTCCTGCAGGCAGGCTTAMCATGCTAWTTWTCYCYAACAGTGCCTGCAGTTTCTGCTTTMCCCCCAAGCTCTTGGAACTAGTGTCAGAATTTGGAAATTTTCTCTAAAGAAATCAGGTGTCCAGTTTCTACTYCTTTCTTTCAGGTGCTATTGCTGTCCACGAGAGCAAATGATCCTCCATCCTGGTATTGCTGGGATCTCAGTGTCCCGGGCTGTGCCTGCGTTACAGCCCACCTTAAAGGAAACTGGAATACACAGGCAGAATGTAGCCCATAGCTTTGAGTTTTTGGAGACAGCCATTTTTGAGGAAAAATGTTTTGATAAATTAGTATGTGGAGGCAGAGTGACATTAGGATTTGTAATGCAYCAAATTCCCAGATTTTTCTCTGTGAAAAGAAGGGAGMTCACAAAGGAYATCATATWTGTGCATATATACACATATTTATGAAGRAAGGTCTGTATGTATTTTGATCAATTATATCTGCTTCTATTGAATTCTGGAGACACTTCATTCCTATTTGATATCAAGATCTATTGCAAAAGTATAATTTATGTGGGTGTATGACATTGTTAGCAGGTAGCAGTACTTAGCAACAAAAAAAAGGTGCCTATATTTCAGTTTAAGTGAAAATCTCCACTGAAWTCTTGCTCAAATATTTCAACATGCACTATTTTCCTCTAAATCTCTCATGTCATTTACAATGGTAAATCTTAAAAAAAAAATAAAAATCTATATTTTATTAGAAAACAAAGTCACAGAGTTAGCTTCTGCTAACAAAAAGACAGGTATTTTTTATTCTCTTATCATTCAGTTCATATTTACTGCTTAGCTTTTATCTTCTGCCCTCCCCCTCATAATTATTTTCCCCTGTACTTCCTGACACAACATGTGCTTACACTAATTGAGCACCTAAATCACGGTAAAAAATTTACATGCTGTGGCCTCTACCTTCCAAAAATGCCAAATGTCACTTGTTGAAATGACTATAGATGTGCAGACAAGAGAGAATAAAAAGGTGTTTTAATTATAGGAMAAGGAAACCTTGTTCTGATCTGGTAAGACTGTGACCATTTGCGTGGAACAGAGTATTTGGATAAAACATAGCTAGGAAATAAGGACTTTCAAAAATTTAGCATAAAAATTGTTCTTTAAGGTGCAGCTCCATCTGAATTACACCTGCTGCCCATACAAGCATAAAATTGCTGTTTGTCTCAGGGCTGATTTTTCTGTCTCTTATCCCAAATTCACCTTTTTGTGGTGCATCTGATAATATTCATGATGATTAATTTTTCTTTTATAAATCCTAATTTCTTATATTCGTGTGTTAAAAGAGGAGAAATAGAATGAAAAAAAAAAAACCCAAGCACTCAATGTGTCAGCAGCCAATTGATCAGCATTAATGGCCATGCAGAATAGCTCACAAACATTATTGATGTGTTTTCCAGAAGGTAAGCTCAAATCTGATAGGAAGCCAATCATTTTTCAATTTTTTTTTTTTTTAGCAAGCCAGTGTTTTTGTGATCTAACTAGATATTCTGGCTGGCCATGCTGAGTTGAAGCAAATCCAGTGTCAGAAGGCAGCTGTGGAACAAGGTAGGACTGTGAAASTCTTGTGGTGGTGTTTTAAAGTTTCTTCCTTGGTACTGGTGTGTCTGAGGGACCTGATGAGAGATAGAGCAGATCATTGGAAAGCATCCCTCAAAATACAAATCTGCAGAGATCTGGGGCCATGATGATGCTGAGCAACAACACTTTAGTCCTTTTGTAATGTCAGTCAGCTTGATGGCCTGGGCTTGTTGTTAAATCTTTTGAGGATGACTCGGGGAAATATAAGTTCCATCTTAGTTTTCTGTTGACAGATGTGCAGTTTTAAGTAAATAAATTGGTAAYAGCACCTGACATCATCAGTTTGTTAATGCAAGTTCTATCCTCTGGCACTGCTATTATCTTTGACCATTATATACTCTGGCTGAAAAAAGGAAGTACAGAGCTCTTTAAAATGAAATAAAAAGGAGAATAACAGAATAAGAAGGGAATTAGCAGGGAGGGATGGTCACTGAATTTAAGGTACTTCATTAGGACTCAGAATGTCCAAGTGAGTTTTCCTGTTGCCTAATGACTATTTGCTGACGGRGAAGTGATTAAGACTATCTGTGTCCTGGCACCATATCTTAAGATATRTTCTTTCTCCATTTCATCTAATTAGGTTCAAACTGTTCTAGTTGGGGGTGTCTCTAGCTATGTACAGTGATTAACATGAAAAGATGTTTTGTACTGAGTGCATTGGGCTACATATGCACTAGTAAGTTAAAGAGTGACATCTATAGCTTTAAAAATTTTATCTTCTAATAGTGGTCACATGTGCCTTTAAATAATGCCTAACACAAAACAATATTGTCACAGTCTACAGAAATCATATATAAGATGAAGTATTGCCATAAGTGTGTATAGTACACTTACACTTTTTTTCATGGCCTATAACTGCCTTTTATATATAGGTATAGAATTGTATATTAAATAAAGAATGTGAAACAATGCACCCTATATACAACCTATTTTTTTCTGTCTCAAGATGCAGAACTAGCAGTTTAGTCATTGTGTTCTTAAAATTTATAAGATAATGCCAGTTAATCTCACTTCTGAYTGTCAGCCAGTATAGTTAACTGCATGTTGTAACTTCTACATATGGTACTTTAATATGCATTGTTTGATTAGAATTGTGTTTTTACTTTTAATATTTATTGTTATAGTGAAAATAATTCTGTCAATAAGATTGCACTGGACATAAAAGGAATGTATTTTTTCTTTTTGTTAAATAAGTATTTGACTTATATACAATTACAAGAATTCTTTCTCTGATGTAAATAAACCTAGAGTGTTTTCAATGAAGATATTGTAAGAGCTCCACATTGAACTTTGTGCAGTCATTTGGGGAAAGATTTGAAGTGATTTTCTGGCCCCCAAAAGCAGCTTCTGGTACTTCTATGTACATCTGGACAAGACTGTGTAGTGGTATGGATTTGATTAGCTCATCTCTTTTCTTTTGAGTCAGGGACAGGGGAAATAATGAATGACTAATCACTTCAGGTTACTGTTTTTTACACTGAGGCTATTACAGAACCAATTAAAAAGTCATACAGAAAGCTACAGAGATGTGATTAGGTTATAATGCTAATGCAGGGAATTGTGTATGGATAATTATTCTGCAGTACAGATAATTTCAACAAAGACTAATCAGAAGATATATCAAACACCTAACAATCACAATTTTGTCTGAATTCTTTTTAAATGTCATTTTAAAAACTGCAGATATATTGTGACTTTTAAAACAAATATGCTGGACTCTTTCCTTTCTTGCCTTGCACAACACTGCCGTGCAGTTTTCACAGAAGCTCAGTTCCCACCACATTCCTACATTAATCACAGCTGGGGYGTAATTCAAAGCAGCTTCGGACCTTCTCGAAATTCCACCAGCTGGTAATGGTTTTCTAGGGACTAACCCACAACTGCAGGCAGCAGAGCAGAGGCGTAGCTCAGTTGCTGAATGGGATCACATCTCTGCACTGGGGGCTGGGGGAGAGGCCAGCAGCAATAACACACTTGCAGCAGCCCTGGTGCAAAGGGGAAAATGACAGASTGTAAATTGAGGTAGAGCTATGCCACCCTTTGTGTCCGATTTCTAGGAACGGAGAGAGGGCTGGAACAGACGTGTTTTTACTGTTATTGTCAAATATGGCTGCTGCGTTAACACCGTATTTTGAAATGCAAAAGACAAGTGCTTGTCATGTGTATTTGACTCCTCCTGACCTCCTGCACTGTATCTCCCTCTCCCTTCCCTTGTCACCTCTCTCTTCTGAGTCCTCTCCTCTGCAGCTGTGCTCAGAATAGGTCCTGCATCTCCCTGCCAGGAGCTCATATCTTATCTCAAAACATATGACTCAGTACGATGTCTCCTTCTCTTTTTCATTATTTATACCCTGTGCCCTACACAAAGTCGTACTACTCAGTTCTGAAAACCCCGGTGCAATTCAATTCACATCAAATCACCCAGTTTGTCAGCTTCTCCATCACCTAAAAGCTCTATATTCACTGCCTGACCTCCCTGAGTATATCTGCTACCTTGCTGCCTTCTGTCACATAAAAAACTCCAACACTGCTGCCATRGTACTTGCGAGGAATTGACTGATTTGATATATAAATTGTCTGTTGTTTTCCCTTTCTTCWGTGTCTGCTGACTATTTAGCTGTTTCCTCTTAGCTTGCTTGCTCCTCAGGGCAGAAACACTGCTCAGAAAGCATTTAGCATGCATGGAGAGGTGCTTAAGTAATGATTACTAACTTTATTGTGTGGCTGCACAAAGCCAGCATTTATAGTTCCTGCTTTATTCCAAAATGCATTTTTAGATCAGTGCTTGAAATGTTTCAAATAGCAACATTTTCCCAGCAAAAGATGCCCTGTGAAATAGAATCTTTCAAGTAAAACCTTTTAAGAGYTGCTTGCTTGGATCCATTAATCAATGGACATGTCCTATGTAAAGACAATTTGAAAAGCTTCTTAGCACCAGCCAGGCCCCTGTGAGCTCAGCAATGCTGCCACATCCTGCTTCATGGAGTATCCAACTGGAAATCTTTTTCTGGCTGAGCACAAACTGCAGTCTGAGCAGCTTGTGAGGATGATGTGAGTTGCAGCATGAAGTACAGTARCAACTTAATAAACACACAGAAAATTGCAGTCTTCTATCTTTCTGAGGTAATCTGATAAGATAAATTCTWAATATAATTAAGTCTTGATTTGACCTGTTTCACAGACTTTATCTTTCAGTAATTTTTTTCAACCTTAATTAGTATTTAGCATTTATGCAAGTCTGTGTGAWTTAAGATGCTGTGTGATATATGAGTTCAACAGAGTCCTCAGCTGAAGGACAAGTATTTTAGTGAATGTGAGACCTGACCCAAAGGCTATTTGCAGCAGTTTGTCATTTGGTACAGGGAAGGTTAGGTAGGTTACAGTGATATATGATCTCTCATGCTCTGGACCTAACAGCACAGTTGAGCTGCTCCTGTGGCTTTCATTAACTGCGTGYAGCTCTTTTCATACACTGAGAAAAGTGAAGATGTGACAGCCTTTCTCCCCGTGACTGAAAGAAAAGAGAAAACTTTGATAAGYTGGGTCAGCCCATCAAAATTCCATGCTCAGTCCATGTAAGCCTGAATGCAAATTTCTGCTGAGTTTATTTTGCATCATTCATGCACCAAGGGGGAGAGAGGGGAGATCTTGGCGAGTGCTCCGTGTGGAGCTCTGCCAACAGGCTGCATTAAACAGTCACCCCAGAGCAGGAGCAGCACAGGGAATGCCAGGGAAAAACAGCACCTGCAAGTGTTCTGCAAATGGCACAGGGCTATGGGGGTGGAGAAAGGATGTAAATGGGCAAAATATGATGAAAAATGGCTAGCAGCCACCAGCAGGCAAGACATATGGGCAAGCTTTTCTGCTTAAGGGGACAAGTTAGTGTAACAATTCTTCTCTTCCTTTCATGTATACAAAAGAATTAGAGYTGTTAAAATTTCAAGGAGTGAAAAATGGGGGAGTTTTTTTTCTAAAAAAACCCAGTATATTGAAAAATGCTGCTTTGTTCCACATTGTTGCGTTTTTTCCCCCCAACATTTTCCATCAGAAGACTGACTAAAAAAATTAGAAAGAAAATCTGGAAGACACKTATTTTTCTCTAGCCAGCTGGATAGGTACCAACAAAACCAAATAAACAATCATATCAAGAGGCAGTTCATAATGTAGCTTATAATCACATTTTCATCAATAATGCTCCTGGTTTAYATTGAAAATCTTTTCAGCTGAAAGATTTCCAGCAAACTCTAAATATAATGTTCAGGGCCTGGTTCTCCCTGTAGGCCAGTGAAACAGTYCTGTGGAACTCGAGTTGCCTTGCATACAACTAAGCTGAATGCCTCTTGTGTGTTATTACATCAGCTTGGGGGATAATATATGAAATTCCTTAATAGTGGCAGCCCTTTCAAAAAGTCTTCTGATGTATGGCAACAGAATAAATAAACGTTCAAGTATGGATATGAATGAAAAAGGAAGCAAATGCATAATAAACTTTCTTCAATGGCAATTTTATAACTCTTCCTCTCCTTCACCCCCCAGATAACAGCTGAAGAGGGAGACCACTTTTCAGGAAAAAGTGAACTCAGTCTCAAAGGCAGAAAAAATTTAAGRGCTATCAATTATGAAAATCAACAACTGGTTTACAGAAAGTCAAGATGTGTGCAAACAAAATTTGTGTCCCTGCTTTTCATTCAGTTCCATAGTGGCAGCATGCTGCCCCTGTTTGACCCTTGCCTAACTAATCTCTCTTTCCACAGCAGGGSTGGGAGGAATTAAGGAGGAAAACCATAAGACTTTTCCCATCCACACCATAACATCCTCTCCAAGGCAAGAGTGAGAGTTTCATGCTGGGAACACATGGTGGGAGATCCTACATGAGCACATATGCAGCCTCTGATATCAACCCCAGTGTGGATCTGTCTGGTGGAGATTGTTTCATTGATTGCTTCATTCAAACAAGAGGTGTCAGTGAGGACATGAGTCAGGCACACTGTRGAGGGGCACATCCCAGCTTACAGCCTCCTCCAGCTCCATGACATCCATTGGTTATGGAGAGTGTTTAGAATYCCTTTAGCCCTGGGCAACCATTTTCTACAATTTCACTAAAGTGACTGAAATAAGCTGCTCTTGCTTCTTATTCCTGTAAGGCTGATTGTCACTAGCTCTGTATGATCTTGCAGCATGCAATCCCTCCTTTGCTCTAAGATGATGACTCAGTGCCAAGKAAGGATGAATCAAATGCATTATTGCAGTTGCCTAAACTTCTGTAGCTTTGGAAAGCAGCTATTCCACAGTGCCTTCCACCCCCTCACAGCAGACATCTGCATTTCTTCTATATATAGACCAGAAAGAAAGCCTTTGAAGGGAGGAAGAGCACTGGCATAGTGAGCAGCTGCAGGAACTCGTGCTGGGAAGCTCCCCTTCACATCATTGCCTATTCCTGATCTCTGCAGGGAGTCCTTGGCTGCACTTCTCTGATGTCAGAGGGGATTGCAGCAGCACTGGTTGCACCTCTGGTTTTCCAAGACGTTGACACTTGTGGCCAGCAGTGGCCCAAGGTGTATTGACTTTCACTTGTCTTGCATCAAGGTAGAGTTTTTGTGATTTAAAAAAAAAAAAAAAAAATTAAATTTTTTTTTTCCCTAAGGTGTACATTAGGCAGCATGATTTCTAGACTCCCCCCCTGGCTCTGCTAATTCTTTAATTGCTACTTGGGGTATTTGATGCCCCACTTATAAAGGCAGGATATATTCTTTTCTTTCATGCAAGGCAAGCCTGGCTCCTATAAAGACTAGGATGAGTTTGCCTCTAACATGAGGCTTTCCATGAGACAAATTCCCTGTAATCTGGACCAGAATCTCAGACAAGAAACAACACTGTGCAGAACAACCTGTAGCTGTGGATATCTGCATTGTTTCATGGAATGTGCCCCTGGTCATGGTCAGGGGCTGCCTGCAGTGCTTGGAGCAGCAGAGAAGAGTGAAAATCCTCCCCCAGAATGCTGTGGTGATGCAAGACCAAGGGGAACCTCCTCCACTTCCATAGAATTCCTGTAGGGGCTCCAAGATGCTTTTTTAACAGAACAGCAATTGCAGTCCTGGAAATCTGGAATATAACTGTGATGTTTCTTCTTCARTTTCTTGCAAAAAGATGTTGTGTGGAAAGTGAGCAATAACCAACTGTTTTGCTGGACTGCCTAAGGAGGATTTTAAAAATAACACTTGATTGACAAGGCACTCCTTTAAGAATATAACCRGTAACCCAAAGCAGTGTAAACCACTTTTGAAATCTCTGGAAATTAAAATCTGCCTCTGCTTTACTACACCAGTCTTCCACTTGCTTTTAACATTCAAAAATCCTCTGAATTTCCTTTATCAATTTTGTGACATTTTTACTATTTTCATAATATATTTGTTATTTTTGCCCTAAATCTTCAAGACAGCTCTGCTGCGAAAATTCTAGCACACAGAACAGCTTCATGAAATTAGAATGRCCGTCAGGAAATAACAAATCTACAAGGCTTTAAATTATGTATTTCTGTTTCAAACTGCCGCTTACAGTGGAGTGATAAGACAGATCATTTGGGGATTTAAGCTTCTAAATATTTTTTTTAAATTTCAGCTTATGGAAAACATGCAAATTTGAAATATGTCATTTGAAGGTTGGTTTTTTTTTTTTTTTTTTTTTTTTTTGTTTGTTTGCCAAAAGGAAGTGATTTGCTGTTTGCCAGAACAAAAGCTACCTTATTTAGAGATGAGGCTGGATTTGTTTTATCCTTTCTTCAGTTTTGTGCAGCAGCATCCAGAGGACCTGAAGGCAGCCCTGAGCATCTGGGGCACCTGCTGGGGAGGGCAAAGCTACCTCGAGTTCCACAGCCAGTCTGTTGCCAAATGTGCTTACAAAGCAGTTTTCAGCTTTCCCAAACAGCTGTTTTCCAGGGTGCCAACCCTGAGACAAACCTTTTATCTCCAGGGAGCTGGACCTCTTGTCTATAGGGATTTCTCCTGTTGGTCCTGGCCTGGCCAGCTTGTTTGTTAATGTTCACTTGTGGAGGGTGTTGAGAGTCATTAGCTCCCTTTGAACTCGCTATGAATAAAAATAATTCAGCATCACAAGCCTGAGATGATTTTGAGTGAAATCCTGGCATATTTCAGGCAATAAATGAATAGGTTGTTATTGGGTCTTTCGTCCAATGGATGCATAATTTTACCACCTGAACAGGATCCTTCTCTTTTCTCGCCTCTTTGGGCACATCCCCTGCTCCATTAGAAAGGAAGGACTTAGAGGTGAGGTAGAAATTGCTGACCTTAGTAAAAATTTCCTGACATTTCCTAACAGCAGAGAATGCTTTTTGTGCCTTCAAACTTGCCCAGATTTTTAATAAGCAGGCTTGAGGTTTCTGTGTCTGGTRTCTTTCTCAGCCTCAGTTTTGGACACAGAAATTCCATAGTCAAAATATTTCAACTGTTTCAGAAAATAAGAACCAACATTGAACTGAGCCTCAAAAGAGAATAAAATTGAAAAAAAAAAAAACCCATGGAGAATTATGATACAAAGAAATGGCCGGAAGTTTAGGAGCCAGCAAGGAGAGTAAGTGAAAGASTGTGTATGAAAGAAATATGTATGCTCAGATATAGAGCATAGGATTTGAATTGAGTGCTAGCATGCTCATAAAGTGAAAATAAATTGTGTTGCCAGTTTCCTAGTATGTGTCTAGGAGTTATTTCATGCAGTCTTTTATCAAACTCATGCAAGGTGACTTGCAGACACAAAGCAATAGGCAATAAAGGAGCATTGTCTCATCATCATCTCTTCCTGATTACATTTGAGGGAATGTTAAATAATTGTTTCTTCTGCTAGTAAAATGTGTCTCAGCTCTAAATATATCCAATTTTTCAAGTCTGTTAAGTGGCAATGATTCCCTGCTTCTTGAAAGTAAAAATCATTATAGGTGTGCAAAATAATAATTTGGTTTTAGCATGACTTCAGACATTGTGGGGACAATTTGAATATGCAGACCACCTACAGGATTTGAAAAAAAGAGGGAACAATCACATGGAAGACTGAAAAATTCTGTTGAAAAAGCACTGAAGAGACATCTTTTGTCCTTTGCCTAACTGAAAAAAACTTATGTTAGTTTTACAATTATTTGCCATTATAAAGTCAAAATTATTTGCCAATATTAAGGTCAAAATTTTAATCTGAAAGCTCTTACCAAATTTCACTCCACAATATAATCTTGACAATCATCAATAGCAGTTTTTTTATATTAGTATTTTCTGTTAAAATCTCCTTTCCCTCCCTTTAATACCACATTTTATTTGTGCTCTACGCATTAATAGTGTTTGTACTTGTGTGGGTAGAGAAAGCTGAGTCCCTTCCTTCATTGCAGAGGAAATACTTGTTCATGCTCATCATATTTTACTTACAT
>NW_026623255.1:3595863-3605675 GCF_030028575.1 Malurus melanocephalus
TCAATGTAGGATTTCTGAGAAAGAAAATTATCCAAATATTTGCTTTCAAGAAAAAGCTTTTTCTGAGAGTGAAGGTTTTCTGAAAGAAAATCTGGAAGGATTGCTGTGAAAGCACCAGTAAAAACAGAAATTAAGCCACTATTGTTAACTATCCTGTTAATGTGGTCTCTCCTTGTGGGCAGCACATCGACACACCTAACATGAAAAGCTCTTTTCCTTCACCTTTCACTATTTTTATGTTAGCTAGACTTTCTACAAATATAAATTTGTTTTTCTTGACACCACTCTCAGGATTTCTTTTGATATGAAGGTACATTGAAGAGATCAGAAGAAACATGGGGWCATAGAAATTGCCAACGTAGATKAAATCAGAGGTCTGTGTAATYCATTGCCAGCAAAAAGTATTAGATAATCTACAATCTTTAGGTAACTTTTCTTCCATAGAAAGTTGATGTAAAACAAACTGGATCATGAGAATTGTGACCTCTTTTTTTGAAGTGACAATCAACATGTGAATAACTGATATTTTTTGGGGAGATATTCTAAAGTACACATTTTTGTGTACTTTAAAACCCCTTGAAACAAAGTATTACTTTTTAAACACAAACTCACACAGATCATGCTACATACTATCAAGAAAATTACAGCTCTTTTCATTGACATGTAGCATATTAGTTGTGTTTTATATTTTATATGAAAGCAAATTCAAAATATATGCTCAGCTTCCAGAGAATACCATTTTCAGTTGAGAGTAATTCAACATTTCTAACAGCAAAAAATATGTCAAAGTCTTTAATAAAGGCTGTTCCTAAATGTAGGCTCTATTACAGTTTTAACAGCTTGARACATTTTTCCTTTCATTATTTTTGCAGATGTCACTGCTTGCACCTACAAGGTGGAGTACGCAGTAACAACAAAATCTTGTAATTTGTTGGAGAGCAGAATAAACTMACCCAGAGGATGTGATACAACACACCTGGGACAACTAGCTGTTCTTTAGTTGTAATAAAATTGCAGAAATTGAATCAAGCAAGGAAAGGAAAGGAAAGCAAGTCTGCATTGTGCTTTCCTCCATACACAGAGAGATTTGTTTGAAAAAAAAAATTAAACATTTCTTTTTGTTCATCCATAGTTGAGATAATTTTTAATACATCACTCCAAGTATCCTTCTAAAGAAGACAAAAAAATTCAATCAAGCTTTGATATTTTAAGCCTAAATATGACTTCTAATACTTTCCARTTTAATTCAGGTACACAACTCTTTCAAATAGTAGAAGCAAATACTCTAATAATGAAAGTGGCCACTTTATATACCCAAATAATTTTCTCTTTCTAGCTCTCAATGAGTCTTCTATTTTCTGTCAAATTTGATTTAGAATTCCAAAAATTAATAGGAAGGCATAAGACCCTGACAGACAAATATGGACAGCATATTAAAGTAAATCACCTTGTCTTCAGGAAACAAGGCATTAAAAAACCAGATTTAATTCACCTCCACAAGTAACTCACACAGCCTGATGTGTTTGGTGTCAGCTTTCATTTAAGAGATACTCTCATATGGGACAGCTTTTTACTGAAAAAGTGTACTTCCCAAATCTCACATGCCAAATAAACTAAAAAAAAGCCTCACAAGTTTTTAACTTTAGTGGATCCCTGAGAAAGAGATGCTTCTCATCTGCTGGCAAGGCATATTTGTCACATTTCAGGCAAGAGTATCTGACTATGCTTTAGTTATCYATTTATTTTCTTGCCAGAAAGAACAGATGATGTTAATCACAGCAGCGATGGAAGAGAGCATCCAAAAAGTCCTCATGGCTTTTGATTAAAGCATGCTAGATAGTGTTTTAACTTCAAGGGTTTTGTTGTTGTCACAAATCCCTGCAGGGATGCCCCTAATACAGCTGTGCCTTTCTACCAAATATTGTGCACAGAACACTAACTCTTTTGATGCTGTTTTTTTCATGTATTTTTTTCTATTTTTGTTCAAATAGGTTACTAGAAACRGTTTTGCACAACCCCCAAAATGTGTCACCCCGATCAGAATGTGCCAAATTCCTYGCTCAGACAAGCTCTGCTCAAGTTGGCAGCACTAATAGAGGTCTCAGAGGCACTAAAATTTTCATAGTCAGTGCAGAGAACAGAGTCCAGTTTCACAKGAGGGTGGGACTGCAGCCACTTGGAAGGATTGGCATGAGGCTGGCTGGAGTGGCTGAAGGGCATCACGCCTGGATGCTCAGTTACCACTGAAAGAAATTAACACTGGTTTGATCTCAAATTAATGATATGAAGGATGTCACCTGCCTGGGGTGAGGGAACAGGTGAGGATGTATCAGAAAAAGGAAACTTTGGGGATTTGGGATGMACACAGAAACCCACCACAGACAGGTGGGAAGCTAGAATGTTGTAAAACTGCAGCTCAATTTTACATCAGAATTCTGGTTCTTTCTAATGAAGAGTTTTAATAAATAATCAGTCTCTCTGAGGAGCCTTTATTGTGATTTGTCTTTACACACAGACAAAATCTTGTCTTAGAAATGGTGTTGAATTGTGAGGTTCAAGAGCGAAACTGTTGGTATCACAAAAATTTCATGGTAGTCCAAAAAACCCYCCTGATTAAGAGGAGTTGCAGAAGGAATTTTTGATCAAGCTGGTCTAGTGGAAAATGTCCCTGYCCATGACACCAGGTGMTCTTTAAGGTACCTTCCAAACCATTCTATGGTTCTATGTATTTCATGGTATTAAATAACAGGAAACCTGAGGTGGCAGACAAAATTTAATGTCAAAAAAGGYAAACTAATACATGTTGGTGGAAATAGCCTTATGCATGTATTATGCACTAAAACCTAGTCATAAAAACCAGCTCTTGCCCAACAAGAGAAATGGATCRAAATAGCTTTGTGCCAAATACCAGTCCCATCTTAGTGCTCAGGCAAGCTGGAATAAAAAAGAAATTATAGAAAAGAAAAGGGATAATATGAGAGGAAACATCGTGCCTCTGTGTGTTTTCCTGGTGTATCTACATCTTAAATTCTACAAATAGTTCTGGTTGTCTCACTTCAAATGGCACCAGGTGGAATTACAAGCTCTTCATATAAGATGGGCAATGCCCTTCCCATAAGAGGTAATTACATAAACTGGARCTCTTCAGGTTGAAAAAGGAATGTTGGTAGAAGGAAATATGATTTAAGTCTATAAAACTGTGAATTGCATGAAGACACTGAACAAGAGACTGATTATTCATTATTTTTCAGAATGTAAGAATAGGAAGAACCAAATGAGATTATCATTAGGAGGTTTAAAATAAACAAAAGGAAGTACTTTTTCAAATAAGGCATAATTCAGTTGTGGAACTCTTTGCGAATGTCAAAAGTATAAGTGGATTCAGAGGCAGATTGAAGACTTTCARTGAAAAATCCATCAAAAGCTATTAAACACAGTGAAGTGATTACAACACACAGCTCACAAAGTCTCTGAAATGCAAATTGCTGGGAGTAGCATGGGTACAAGTTAAAGTATCATTCTGTATTTGCCCTGTTTCCATGACTTCTTCCATAAGCACACTTTTTTTATTCTTGTCAGAAAAGGGATGCTGGAGTAAAAGCTCTTTTGAGCTGATCCTGCACAGCTGTTCTGAGTGGTATAAAACTCAGCTTTTACTGAGGCCAACAGGGTAATTTCATTGACTTTAAAGGGAGCTGAATTAGGCCATCTGAGAGAATGAGACTCCCAATACGATGTTTTGCTAAGGATGTGAGAGCTAAACTTGTTAGATTGGTAAATGTAAATTCAAAGGAAACAACAGTTTCCCAAACTACAGAAGGCTTGGAACATTGCCACAAAGARGAACCACAGTGGGGATTTATTTTAAAACTGCATGCAAAACCTCTAAGTTTATGATTGATCTATTCTTGTATTTAAGTGACTGGTCAGCTGTCTGCTTTTTCTCTCTTGAGTTTTAGCTGATCTCTTTGCATGACTGTTCATCTGAGCTTTTAATATGCACGGTCAGTCCAAGGTCAGCCTTTAGTTCTAAGATGAAATTAAGATGATAATAGATATGGCCAAACCACAAACATGTCACCTCCTTCTCCCGAATTATTTGCTTGCCTGAAATACTCATTAGTAAGTGCACAATTAGATCAATATTATTTGATTTTCTTTACTTTTAGAGAAAGAAGAACTCTTTTTAGAAAACAAGTCATGTATCTACAGGCAAAATATGTCCTTAAAAAAGAAGGAAAATAAAACCARACCAGAATAATTATTTTAAGAGTGTAAAGCACAGAACTGTTGCTTCAGTCATACTACCATGAAGAAGTTTGTAACCTAAGACAAGCTAAACTTCAGTGATGTACTAATGTGGATAAATATAAAATTGTCTGATAAAAAATATTCATTATTTAAAAGAACAATATTTTAAATTTCCAAATTAAAATGGAAATGTTGCTTTATATATGTAAGCATGTTCTCAGGACATCTCTCATCCAAGGGTTTAACACTGCACTTCTGTGTGAGATTCACTGTATGCTTTGTGGGGAGGAGGAAAAATTCCTTCCACTGCAGTGCCCTAAAAATGTGTAGAGCAATTCAGGTACCTGCCATAGGAATTTAATRCCAATTGAGATGCTCTATGGCAAARTAAATGTATRATGCTAACAACTTTGAGACAGGAMTGATGGAGGACTCACTTCCRCCTTGCAGAGCTGCAATTCTCTGGGGCATCTCAAAATGTACATAGGACACGTATTTAGATAWTTGACTATTTCCCTAGTTTCAAATGTAAGCAAGCTGAGAGTAACTAGTGTGTTCCAAAGGCAGTCCATCTCGGCCTGTGCCATCATTTTCACATAGGACACATCTGCCACTTGTGGAAGGTTGCCTTTCTCTGTAGAGAAGATTTTAATGGGAAACTAATTCAGGCTTGACTCCCAGTTCTTTTTCAATCAGTTTCAAGAGAGGTCAGTCCTACAGGGGGTCCATTACACTGTTGCAAAGCAAATATTAATGATGTGAAGGGCTTTTTTTTTTCCCCCTTGACCTCACAACAAGCTCTAAGGACTTAAACGTATCTCTTTCTTGAGGCAGAAATGGATAGAGGGGACTGAAGTGACTGAACCCAGTCCAGCTGACAGGTTGTCAGCAGAACTATGGAAACTGTTTCGGATTTTTTTTTTTTTTTAAATTACATCCTGTTAAAAAGAAGTCTGTGATAAATGAGAAGAGTATTTCTACCTTTTTCTGAGTAATAAAAATGTATTCTGCAGTTTTACATTGATTGTTTGCTTTGAACTTTTATATTTTAGTACACAGTAAGAAAGATGTTTAAAAAAAATCTATTTTTTTAGAAGAAAATAAAGAGAAGGATATGTTGGAAAATGCAATTTTTTAAAGTGGATACAATACAAAACCATACTGTGTTTGTTACAGAAAAAAAATTATTTAGTATGCATAGAAGTCTCAATATGAATATGCATGGAGGTGATATGTACATGACAAAAGTGTTAATACTTCCATCTGAAGTTCCAAGAGGTGTCAATAAGATATCTAAATGCAGTATGTGCCATATTTTTACCAATTTAGGGTTCACTAAATGTATTCTTTGAATATATTCATACATTGCTCAAAAAGGGACAGTATAGTCTCATTTCTTATGTCTATATATGTTTTAATTTACCTGCACCCACACATGMAAACTTATATTTTATATATTCTCAAAGAAAATTATATAGCAAAAATAAAACTCATGAAAAGGAAAATATGKGGCTTTTATTTCCCCATTCCCTTTTCTCTCCAGATAAAAAAATAAGAAATAAATCTATATTAAAGAAATCTATGTCTATAAAAATAATAATTTTGAATAAAATAGGCAGTCAATGCAAAATGTTTCAGATTAAAAATTTTGAAAAACCAATGTCCTACATTTTTAAATGTAATTAAATCCAAAACCAACAACAATTTTTAGAATTTTCAGTTCTAAAAACTGAATTGAAATATGATCTGACACAGTCCTTTTGAATTCAAAACCTGAAGGCTAGAATCACTCCAGAGTTCTCAACAGGCTGGGAAAACCTGAACAGCAAAAGTGTTGGCTGTCCTTTACTTCTTGAATTTTCCAGCTGTTGAGCTCTTCTGGATCCATCTGTCCTTCTTGGCAARTTTTTGGCATTTAGATGCCTCCCTSGWKRATAGATCAGACAWKGTTTCTTACACATCTGGAATCTCACTGTGACAGTGATGCATTATCGCTATATTTAAAACATAATTTTATGTTTATACATGTGCAAGCAAACAGTTCTTAAACTCAGTTTTTCTGCAAGCCCAGACACCCACATTACTGCACACCAGTAATGGGCTCTGAAGGCAGAGTGGGGCTCCTGTGCTGCTCTGATGCATCAATATGTAAGTACTCAATTGACAGCTGGATTAGTGCACAGCATGCATTTTCTTCTTTCTGAGTAATTTTTTTTTTAATTCAAGGGTAAATGTCAAAACAATGCTGTAAAACCAATTAAGGAGAAAGAAAACAAGATTAGAGGTGCTACTTGAATTATTTATTGTTGTTCACTGTTGCCAAGTCTTTAAATAAGTACTTAATAGACCTTACTGTAACTCTCTGAGCAATACAGTAATTTATTTAATGCACAGTTCAGCAGTTTCTTAACATTCAACTGAAATAGTCCATATAGKATGTTGTGAGCCTTTGTGAAGCCTCCTAAACTTGGTCTGTTCCCCATTTATGAGAGTCTTTATGCAGAGCTACATTTATTAATCTCATTCAATAATCTGATATATTAAATAGRTTTTGCTCTCTGTGGAGGGGGATATCAAGATTTATTGACCAGAAAGATTAATTCTGACCAATTTAAAGGAAACTTCAATACTTATCTTGAGGAGAGATAAATCTCATTATTCAGGAAAACAAGAAGCTGCTATGTATACATTTTTATTTATACTGGTATTTTAACCAGAAATATCTGGAAATCACTCCTCTGTGGTCTTGAATTTCAAGTATATGACCTTTTTCATTGATATTAATATGATAAAGTAGGAAAAAATATTGATAGGACTGGAGAAAAACTCTTCCCTCACCCTTGCCCACCAGCATTTTTAGGGAATAGAGTCAGAAAGCATTTATTTTCAGTAYGWACACACTAGCCTACATAGCCACAGATTTGCTGATTTGTGGTCTCCAAAACCAGGAATCTTGAAGTGGACACTGATCTCAGCACTGTTCAGCATCCTCCTGAAGTMTTCACAAAAGCCACATCTGAATCTGGTTGGGTGAAGAGAGCAGCACACCCCGAGTCCTGCGGAGGGCTCTGGGCAAAGCTGGGGCTCTCTCCTCCTTATGGGACACGTGGGTTCCACCATCTCACGCAAACAGTGCCACCAACTTGTCCCAGCCACAACAGGAACCATGCCTGTTCTCCTGTTTATTATCCATAAAACCATCCAATTTGTGATCTTCTGCTTATACAGGACCCATGGCTAAGGTGTGTTGCAGGAATTTGAGCATTATTCGTATCTACATATCCTAGACTTGAATTATTTTTCCACATCACACAGAAGATAAATTCATCAGGGCTTTACCCTCCACACTGTCCTGCAAATCAGCCTGTGGAAATGGAGAATGCAATATCTGTGAGGTGCTCAGGGTGGGCAGTAGGTTACCCTTCTCACAGCTGACAGAAGAGATTTCTAGTGGTAAAGGGGAAGAAGTTCTTGGTTTGAGGGAAGATTATTTTTGATGCCATTATCGGACTATTTGAGCTGTAGGTGTCTTACTCYCTAAACATTTGGGCTGAGATCCAARTCTTTATCTGTACATGTGGCTGCTTGAAAAATAGTGTCAGACACTCATTAGCAGTAACCTGCTACTTTTGAAATTGACACCATTTACCTACAGGAAATTGTCTTTTTGAAATAGTACTTTGTACTAAAGCATTCTGAGATAATTGTTCCAATTAAAAAATACATGGGGCATTGCTGTGCACCTCAGGATGGAAACTTTATTGTGCTGTGAAAGAAGTCAATGGGAGTTCAAAGTATTCAGCCACCTGCAGAACTGATGATAGAGAGCCAAAAAATTTGTAATTCATGCTGGAAAAAGAAACTGTTCAACAAGCAGATACAGTGTCCAAAAGGATGAGAGTTTTAGCTTTGTTTCTTCTCCTTCCCCATGCTGTCTCCTCCTCCCCCAGCTTCCAAAAAATAAAGAAAGGAAAGAAAAGAAAAGAAAAAAAAAAGAAGAAACTATGAATTTCTCATTTCTTTGAGTATTGCTGAGCTCTACATAAATAGGAATATGCTCGCTGTAGGGAAACAGTGAGATTCAACTATTCCCATTAAAATGCTAATTACAGCCCTTTTATAGATCAGTTGGAGAGGATTTGGGGAACAAAAATAGCACCCAGAGATTATCACTGAAAGAAAAAAAAAAAATCAAAGAAAACACGACATTAAAAAAACTTGCTTCTAAATTTAGAAGCCCACTAAAGTGAGCCTAACCATTTATTCTCCCTGGAGCTGCTCCATATATTAAACTGATACTGAGAAATCATGAATTCCTATGCTTAAAAGCACAGCTTGCAATTTAGATTATTGTACTTCCATATATTTTGTGTCCTGTCCAAGCTATCATTGACAACTGAAARGAAAGTCCTCCAGCCCCTACTGCATAGAAATAAATATTGTGGGGGAACAGCATTAAGAAACACAATCATAAAATTACCTGTTATTAAAAACAGAGCACAATYTTTTTAGAGGGAATATATTACTCAGCTGTAGAATAATATGTTTGCCATTCATCCTAATGTTTCAACATTATGATTCAATCTTCTAAAAAGATGACATTGAAAATAACGGTGTAATAAACCAATTTATCATAATGTGTAAAAGAAACTACTRGAATAAATTGGAATAACCTTTCAAAAACTAGCAGCTTTTAAAAGTATTAATTTCTACTCCAGATAATTGGAAAAGACACCTGGGTGGCCAAGCAATATTTTTTATGGGATTGCCCTGTCAGGGACTCAGATTGTCTTCAGAGTCAGGAGCGATCGTTTAGCACTAAGTGACAGTGAATCTTGCAAATGGGTCTTCCTGGATGCTGTTTGCCATAAATTACCAAACTGAACTCCCCTTCAAGGTCAACCATAAAAGAAGGCAGACATCAAAAGGCCTTCACAGACACCCAAAGTAGTCTTCAGGCTTCACATAAGCRGGTGCTGGTTATGTTGGATCCCATAAAAGTGACTTAATAGACAGATWATATAAATTATTATCAAACTTTGAAGATATTCTTGGGAACTAAATAGCAGAACAAAATTGGAAGTTGTAGTTCATAGGAATGAGGATCAACACAAGTTTCTCTGCTCTACAGAGCAGTATGTGCAATGAAAGTAAATAACATGAGAATTGAAGATAYCAATATGTTTCAAGGCACACATGCAAAACAAGTTCTTAAAGGAAAGTAAGACATCCTAAGTCTGTCAACTTCTTTTACCTTTTGCCTTTCACAAAATYTCTTGTCAAGTTTTTCTCAAGACCATCTGTGTTTACATGAGCATTGTTAGTTCCAATGTTTCTGCTTTGAAGTCATAATTTTGGATTAATTAAAGTTTAGTCAGTAGGGTTTATAAAAGCAGCCAGCAGTGGCATAAAACTGTGCTACAAAAGTGATTTTAGTACTTTTTTTCCATGAGATAGAAGGGTTATAAACAATCTCAACTTGAAATGACAGGAAGTTCTTTACTGTTTTTATTGTCATTCCTTTTGCTCCAATACGGAAGCTGCATTCCAATGGTAACAAA